>NW_027618942.1:0-57002 GCF_964187855.1 Myxine glutinosa
CACTTGTGTTAGTGTTGAAAAACCACTTTTCACACTTGTGTTGGTGCAGGAAACCACTTTTGCACTTGTATTAGTGTGGAAAAACCACTTTTTGCACTTGTGTTAGTGTTGAAAAACCACTTTTCGCACTTGTGTTAGTGTTGAAAAACCACTTTTCACACTTGTGTTGGTGCAGGAAACCACTTTTGCACTTGTATTAGTGTGGAAAAACACTTTTTGCACTTATGATAGTGTTGAAAAACCACTTTTCACACTTGTGTTAGTGTTGAAAAACCACATTTCGCACTTGTGTTGGTGCAGGAAACCACTTTTGCACTTGTATTAGTGTGGAAAAAACACTTTTCGCACTTGTGTTAGTGTTGAAAAACCACTTTTCGCACTTGTGTTAGTGTTGAAAAACCACTTTTCGCACTTGTGTTGGTGCAGGAAACCACTTTTGCACTTGTATTAGTGTAGAAAAAACACTTTTTGCACTTGTGATGGTGTGGAAAAACCACTTTTCGCACTTGTGTTAGTGTTGAAAAACCACTTTTCGCACTTGTGTTAGTGTTGAAAAACCACTTTTCACACTTGTGTTGGTGCAGGAAACCACTTTTGCACTTGTATTAGTGTGGAAAAACACTTTTTGCACTTATGATAGTGTTGAAAAACCACTTTTCGCACTTGTGTTAGTGTTGAAAAACCACTTTTCGCACTTGTGTTGGTGCAGGAAACCACTTTTGCACTTGTATTAGTGTGGAAAAAACACTTTTCGCCATTGTGTTAGTGTTGAAAAACCACTTTTCGTACTTGTGTTGGTGCAGGAAACCACTTTTGCACTTGTATTAGTGTGGAAAAAACACTTTTTGCACTTGTGATAGTGTGGAAAAACCACTTTTCGCACTTGTGTTAGTGTTGAAAAACCACTTTTCGCACTTGTGTTGGTGCAGGAAACCACTTTTGCACTTGTATTAGTGTGGAAAAACCACTTTTCACACTTGTGTTAGTGTTGAAAAACCACTTTTCGCACTTGTGTTAGTGTTGAAAAACCACTTTTCGCACTTGTGTTAGTGTTGAAAAACCACTTTTCACACTTGTCTTGGTGCAGGAAACCACTTTTGCACTTGTATTAGTGTGGAAAAAACACTTTTTGCACTTGTGATAGTGTTGAAAAACCACTTTTCGCACTTGTGTTAGTGTTGAAAAACCACTTTTCCCACTTGTGTTAGTGTTGAAAAACCACTTTTCGCACTTGTGTTGGTGCAGGAAACCACTTTTGCACTTGTATTAGTGTGGAAAAACACTTTCCGCACTTGTGTTAGTGTTTAAAAACCACTTTTCGCACTTGTGTTAGTGTTGAAAAACCACTTTTCACACTTGTGTTGGTGCAGGAAACCACTTTGGCACTTGTATTAGTGTGGAAAAACCACTTTTCGCACTTGTGTTAGTGTTGAAAAACCACTTTTCGCACTTGTGTTAGTGTTGAAAAACCACTTTTCACACTTGTGTTGGTGCAGGAAACCACTTTTGCACTTGTATTAGTGTGGAAAAACACTTTTTGCACTTATGATAGTGTTGAAAAACCACTTTTCGCACTTGTGTTAGTGTGAAAAACCACTTTTCGCACTTGTGTTGGTGCAGGAAACCACTTTTCGCACTAGTGTTGGTGCAGGAAACCACTTTTGCACTTGTATTAGTGTGGAAAAACCACTTTTCGCACTTGTGTTAGTGTTGAAAAACCACTTTTCGCACTTGTGTTAGTGTTGAAAACCACTTTTCGCACTTGTGTTAGTGTTGAAAAACCACTTTTCGCACTTGTCTTGGTGCAGGAAACACTTTTGCACTTGTATTAGTGTGGAAAAAACACTTTTTGCACTTGTGATAGTGTTGAAAAACCACTTTTCGCACTTGTGTTAGTGTTGAAAAAACACTTTTCGCACTTGTGTTAGTGTTGAAAACCACTTTTCGCAACTGTGTTGGTGCAGGAACCACTTTTGCACTTGTATTAGTGTGGAAAAAACACTTTTCGCACTTGTGATAGTGTGGAAAAACCACTTTTCACACTTGTGTTGGTGCAGGAAACACTTTTCGCACTTGTGTTAGTGTTGAAAAACCACTTTTCGCACTTGTGTTGGTGCAGGAAACCACTTTTGCACTTGTATTAGTGTGGAAAAAACACTTTCCGCACTTGTGTTAGTGTTTAAAAACCACTTTTCGCACTTGTGTTAGTGTTGAAAAACCACTTTTCACACTTGTGTTGGTGCAGGAAACCACTTTTGCACTTGTATTAGTGTGGAAAAACCCTTTTTGCACTTGTGTTAGTGTTGAAAAACCACTTTTCGCACTTGTGTTAGTGTTGAAAAACCACTTTTCACACTTGTGTTGGTGCAGGAAACCACTTTGCACTTGTATTAGTGTGGAAAAACACTTTTTGCACTTATGATAGTGTTGAAAAACCACTTTTCACACTTGTGTTAGTGTTGAAAAACCACATTTCGCACTTGTGTTGGTGCAGGAAACCACTTTTGCACTTGTATTAGTGTGGAAAAACACTTTTCGCACTTGTGTTAGTGTTGAAAACCACTTTTCGCACTTGTGTTAGTGTTGAAAAACCACTTTTCGCACTTGTGTTGGTGCAGGAAACCACTTTTGCACTTGTATTAGTGTAGAAAAACACTTTTTGCACTTGTGATGGTGTGGAAAAACCACTTTTCGCACTTGTGTTAGTGTTGAAAAAACACTTTTCGCACTTGTGTTGGTGCAGGAAACCACTTTTGCACTTGTATTAGTGTGGAAAAACCACTTTTCGCACTTGTTTTAGTGTTGAAAAACCACTTTTCGCACTTGTGTTAGTGTTGAAAAAACCACTTTTCGCACTTGTGTTAGTGTTGAAAAACCACTTTTCGCACTTGTGTTAGTGTTGAAAACCACTTTTCGCACTTGTCTTGGTGCAGGAAACCACTTTTGCACTTGTATTAGTGTGGAAAAAACACTTTTTGCACTTGTGATAGTGTTGAAAAACCACTTTTCGCACTTGTGTTAGTGTTGTAAAACCACTTTTCGCTCTTGTGTTGGTGCAGGAAACCACTTTTGCACTTGTATTCAGTGTGGAAAAACCACTTTTCGCACTTGTGTTAGTGTTGAAAAACCACTTTTTGCACTTGTGTTAGTGTTGAAAAATCACTTTTCGCACTTGTGTTGGTGCAGGAAACCACTTTTGCACTTGTTTTAGTGTGGAAAAAACACTTTTCGCACTTGTGTTAGTGTTGAAAAACCACTTTTCGCACTTGTGTTAGTGTTGAAAAACCACTTTTCGCACTTGTGTTAGTGTTGAAAACCACTTTTCACACTTGTGTTGGTGCAGGAAACCACTTTTGCACTTGTATTAGTGTGGAAAAACACTTTTTGCACTTATGATAGTGTTGAAAAACCCACTTTTCGCACTTGTGTTAGTGTTGAAAAACCACTTTTCGCACTTGTGTTGGTGCAGGAAACCACTTTTGCACTTGTATTAGTGTGGAAAAACACTTTTCGCACTTGTGTTAGTGTTGAAAAACCACTTTTCGTACTTGTGTTGGTGCAGGAAACCACTTTTGCACTTGTATTAGTGTGGAAAAAACACTTTTTGCACTTGTGATAGTGTGGAAAAACCACTTTTCGCACTTGTGTTAGTGTTGAAAAACCACTTTTCGCACTTGTGTTGGTGCAGGAAACCACTTTTGCACTTGTATTAGTGTGGAAAAACCACTTTTCACACTTGTGTTAGTGTTGAAAAACCACTTTTCGCACTTGTGTTAGTGTTGAAAAACCACTTTTCGCAACTTGTGTTAGTGTTGAAAAACCACTTTTCACACTTGTCTTGGTGCAGGAAACCACTTTTGCACTTGTATTAGTGTGGAAAAAACACTTTTTGCACTTGTGATAGTGTTGAAAAACCACTTTTCGCACTTGTGTTAGTGTTGAAAAACCACTTTTCCCACTTGTGTTAGTGTTGAAAAACCACTTTTCGCACTTGTGTTGGTGCAGGAAACCACTTTTGCACTTGTATTAGTGTGGAAAAAACACTTTCCGCACTTGTGTTAGTGTTTAAAAACCACTTTTCGCACTTGTGTTAGTGTTGAAAACCCACTTTTCACACTTGTGTTGGTGCAGGAAACCACTTTGGCACTTGTATTAGTGTGGAAAAAACCACTTTTCGCACTTGTGTTAGTGTTGAAAACCACTTTTCGCACTTGTGTTAGTGTTGAAAACCACTTTTCACACTTGTGTTGGTGCAGGAAACCACTTTTGCACTTGTATTAGTGTGGAAAAACACTTTTTGCACTTATGATAGTGTTGAAAACCACTTTTCGCACTTGTGTTAGTGTTGAAAAACCACTTTTCGCACTTGTGTTGTGCAGGAAACCACTTTTCGCACTTGTGTTGGTGCAGGAAACCACTTTTGCACTTGTATTAGTGTGGAAAAACCACTTTTCGCACTTGTGTTAGTGTTGAAAAACCACTTTTCGCACTTGTGTTAGTGTTGAAAACCACTTTTCGCACTTGTGTTAGTGTTGAAAAACCACTTTTCGCACTTGTCTTGGTGCAGGAAACCACTTTTGCACTTGTATTAGTGTGGAAAAAACACTTTTTGCACTTGTGATAGTGTTGAAAAACCACTTTTCGCACTTGTGTTAGTGTTGATAAACCACTTTTCGCTCTTGTGTTGGTGCAGGAAACCACTTTTGCACTTGTATTAGTGTGGAAAAACCACTTTTCGCACTTGTATTAGTGTTGAAAAACCACTTTTCGCACTTGTGTTAGTGTTGAAAAACCACTTTTTGCACTTGTGTTAGTGAAGGAAACCACTTTTCGCACTTGTGTTGGTGCAGGAACCACTTTTGCACTTGTATTAGTGTGGAAAAAACACTTTTTGCACTTGTGATAGTGTTGAAAAACCACTTTTCGCACTTGGGTTAGTGTTGAAAATCCACTTTTCGCACTTGTGTTAGTGCAGGAAACCACTTTTGCACTTGTATTAGTGTGGAAAAACACTTTTTGCACTTGTGATAGTGTTGAAAAACCACTTTTCGCACTTGTGTTAGTGTTGAAAAACCACTTTTCGCACTTGTGTTGGTGCAGGAAACCACTTTTGCACTTGTATTAGTGTGGAAAAAACACTTTTCGCACTTGTGATAGTGTTGAAAAACCACTTTTCGCACTTGTGTTAGTGTTGAAAAACCACTTTTCGTACTTGTGTTGGTGCAGGAAACCACTTTTGCACTTGTATTAGTGTGGAAAAAACACTTTTCGCACTTGTGTTAGTGTTGAAAAACCACTTTTCGCACTTGTGTTGGTGCAGGAAACCACTTTTGCACTTGTATTAGTGTGGAAAAAACACTTTTTGCACTTGTGATAGTGTTGAAAAACACTTTTTGCACTTGTTTTAGTGTTGAAAAACCACTTTTCGCACTTGTGTTGGTGCAGGAAACCACTTTTGCACTTGTATTAATGTGGAAAAAACACTTTTCGCGCTTGTGTTAGTGTTGAAAAACCACTTTTCACACTTGTGTTAGTGCAGGAAACCACTTTTGCACTTGTATTAGTGTGGAAAAAAACACTTTTTGCACTTGTGATAGTGTTGAAAAACCACTTTTAGGCAATTTTGTTAGTGTTGAAAAACCACTTTTCGCACTTGTGTTGGTGCAGGAAACCACTTTTGCACTTGTATTAGTGTGGAAAAACCACTTTTCGCACTTGTGTTAGTGTTGAAAATCCACTTTTCGCACTTGTGTTAGTGTTGAAAAACCACTTTTCGCACCTTGTGTTAGTGTTGAAAAACCACTTTTCGCACTTGTGTTGGTGCAGGAAACCACTTTTGCACTTGTATTAGTGTGGAAAAAACACTTTTTGCACTTGTGATAGTGTTGAAAAACCACTTTTCGCACTTGTGTTAGTGGTGAAAAACCACCTTTCGCACTTGTGTTGGTGCAGGAAACCACTTTTGCACTTGTATTAGTGTGGAAAAACCACTTTTCGCACTTGTGTTAGTGTTGAAAACCACTTTTCGCACTTGTGTTAGTGTTGAAAAACCACTTTTCGCACTTGTGTTGGTGCAGGAAACCACTTTTGCACTTGTATTAGTGTGGAAAAACCACTTTTTTCCCTTGTGATAGTGTTGAAAACCACTTTTCGCACATGTGTTAGTGAAGGAAACCACTTTTCGCACTTGTGTTGGTGCAGGAACCACTTTTGCACTTGTATTAGTGTGGAAAAAACACTTTTTGCACTTGTGTTGGTGCAGGCAACCACTTTTGCACTTGTATTAGTGTGGAAAAACCACTTTTCGCACTTGTGTTCGTGTTGAAAATCCACTTTTCGCACTTGTGTTAGTGTTGAAAAACCACTTTTCGCACTTATGTTAGTGTTGAAAAACCACTTTTCGCACTTGTGTTAGTGTTGAAAAACCACTTTTCGCACTTGTGTTGGTGCAGGAAACCACTTTTGCACTTGTATTAGTGTGGAAAAACCACTTTTCGCACTTGTGTTAGTGTTTGAAAACCACTTTTCGCACTTGTGTTAGTGTTGAAAAACCACTTTTCACACTTGTGTTGGTGCAGGAAACCACTTTTGCACTTGTATTAGTGTGGAAAAACCACTTTTCGCACTTGTGTTAGTGTTGAAAAACCACTTTTCGCACTTGTGTTAGTGTTGAAAAACCACTTTTCACACTTGTGTTGGTGCAGGAAACCACTTTTGCACTTGTATTAGTGTGGAAAAACCACTTTTCGCACTTGTGTTAGTGTTGAAAATCCACTTTTCGCACTTGTGTTAGTGTTGAAAAACCACTTTTCGCACTTGTGTTAGTGTTGAAAAACCACTTTTCGCACTTGTGTTGGTGCAGGAAACCACTTTTGCACTTGTATTAGTGTGGGAAAAACACTTTTCGCACTTGTGTTAGTGTTTGAAAACCACTTTTCGCACTTGTGTTAGTGTTGAAAACCACTTTTCACACTTGTGTTGGTGCAGGAAACCACTTTTGCACTTGTATTAGTGTGGAAAAACCCACTTTTCGCACTTGTGTTAGTGTTGAAAAACCACTTTTCGCACTTGTGTTAGTGTTGAAAAACCAGTTTTCACACTTGTGTTGGTGCAGGAAACCACTTTTGCACTTGTATTAGTGTGGAAAAACACTTTTTGCACTTATGATAGTGTTGAAAAACCACTTTTCGCACTTGTGTTAGTGTTGAAAAACCCACTTTTCGCACTTGTGTTGGTGCAGGAAACCACTTTTGCACTTGTATTAGTGTGGAAAAAACACTTTTCGCACTTGTGTTACTGTTGAAAAACCACTTTTCGCACTTGTGTTAGTGTTGAAAACCACTTTTCGCACTTGTGTTGGTGCAGGAAACCACTTTTGCACTTGTATTAGTGTGGAAAAAACACTTTTTGCACTTGTGATAGTGTGGAAAAACCACTTTTCGCACTTGTGTTAGTGTTGAAAAACCACTTTTTGCACTTGTGTTGGTGCAGGAAACCACTTTTGCACTTGTATTAGTGTGGAAAAACCACTTTTCGCACTTGTGTTAGTGTTGAAAAACCACTTTTCGCACTTGTGTTAGTGTTGAAAAACCACTTTTCGCACTTGTGTTAGTGTTGAAAAACCACTTTTCGCACTTGTCTTGGTGCAGGAAACCACTTTTGCACTTGTATTAGTGTGGAAAAACACTTTTTGCACTTGTGATAGTGTTGAAAAACCACTTTTCGCACTTGTGTTAGTGTTGAAAAACCACTTTTCGCTCTTGTGTTGGTGCAGGAAACACTTTTGCACTTGTATTAGTGTGGAAAAACCACTTTTCGCACTTGTATTAGTGTTGAAAAACCACTTTTCGCACTTGTGTTAGTGTTGAAAACCATTTTTGCACTTGTGTTAGTGTTGAAAACCACTTTTCGCACTTGTGTTGGTGCAGGAAACCACTTTTGCACTTGTATTAGTGTGGAAAAAAACACTTTTCGCACTTGTGTTAGTGTTGAAAAACCACTTTTCGCACTTGTGTTGGTGCAGGAAATCACTTTTGCACTTGTATTAGTGTGGAAAAACCACTTTTCGCACTTGTGTTAGTGTTGAAAAACCACTTTTTGCACTTGTGTTAGTGTTGAAAAACCACTTTTCGCACTTGTGTTGGTGCAGGAAACCACTTTTGCACTTGTATTAATGTGGAAAAACCACTTTTCGCACTTGTGTTGGTGCAGGAAACCACTTTTGCACTTGTATTAATGTGGAAAAAACACTTTTCGCACTTGTGTTAGTGTTGAAAAACACTTTTCGCACTTGTGTTAGTGTTGAAAAACCACTTTTCGCACTTGTGTTAGTGTTGAAAAACCACTTTTCGCACTTGTGTTGGTGCAGGAAACCACTTTTGCACTTGTATTAGTGTGGAAAAAACACTTTTTGCACTTGTGATAGTGTTGAAAAACCACTTTTAGCAATTTTGTTAGTGTTGAAAAACCACTTTTCGCACTTGTGTTGGTGCAGGAAACCACTTTTGCACTTGTATTAGTGTGGAAAAACCACTTTTCGCACTTGTGTTAGTGTTGAAAATCCACTTTTCGCACTTGTGTTAGTGTTGAAAAACCACTTTTCGCACTTGTGTTAGTGTTGAAAAACCACTTTTCGCACTTGTGTTAGTGTTGAAAAACCACTTTTCGCACTTGTGTTGGTGCAGGAAACCACTTTTGCACTTGTATTAGTGTGGAAAAAACACTTTTCGCACTTGTGTTAGTGTTTAAAAACCACTTTTCGCACTTGTGTTAGTGTTGAAAAACCACTTTTCACACTTGTGTTGGTGCAGGAAACCACTTTTGCACTTGTGTTAGTGTTGAAAAACCACTTTTCGCACTTGTGTTAGTGTTGAAAAACCACTTTTCACACTTGTGTTGGTGCAGGAAACCACTTTTGCACTTGTATTAGTGTGGAAAAACACTTTTTGCACTTATGATAGTGTTGAAAAACCACTTTTCGCACTTGTGTTGGTGCAGGAAACCACTTTTGCACTTGTATTAGTGTGGAAAAACACCTTTTCGCACTTGTGTTAGTGTTGAAAAACCACTTTTCGCACTTGTGTTAGTGTTGAAAAACCACTTTTCGCACTTGTGTTGGTGCAGGAAACCACTTTTGCACTTGTATTAGTGTGGAAAAAACACTTTTTGCACTTGTGATAGTGTTGAAAAACCACTTTTCGCACTTGTGTTAGTGTTGAAAAACCACTTTTCGCACTTGTGTTAGTGTTGAAAAACCACTTTTCGCACTTGTGTTGGTGCAGGAAACCACTTTTGCACTTGTATTAGTGTGGAAAAACCACTTTTCGCACTTGTGTTAGTGTTGAAAAAACCACTTTTCGCACTTGTGTTAGTGTTGAAAAACCACTTTTCGCACTTGTGTTAGTGTTGAAAAACCACTTTTCGCACTTGTCTTGGTGCAGGAAACCACTTTTGCACTTGTATTAGTGTGGAAAAAACACTTTTTGCACTTGTGATAGTGTTGAAAAACCACTTTTCGCACTTGTGTTAGTGTTGAAAAACCACTTTTCGCACTTGTGTTAGTGTTGAAAAACCACTTTTCGCACTTGTGTTGGTGCAGGAAACCACTTTTGCACTTGTATTAGTGTGGAAAAAACACTTTCCGCACTTGTGTTAGTGTTTAAAAACCACTTTTCGCACTTGTGTTAGTGTTGAAAAACCACTTTTCACACTTGTGTTGGTGCAGGAAACCACTTTTGCACTTGTATTAGTGTGGAAAAACCACTTTTTGCACTTGTGTTAGTGTTGAAAAACCACTTTTCGCACTTGTGTTAGTGTTGAAAAACCACTTTTCACACTTGTGTTGGTGCAGGAAACCACTTTTGCACTTGTATTAGTGTGAAAAACACTTTTTGCACTTATGATAGTGTTGAAAAACCACTTTTCACACTTGTGTTAGTGTTGAAAAACCACTTTTCGCACTTGTGTTGGTGCAGGAAACCACTTTTGCACTTGTATTAGTGTGGAAAAAACACTTTTCGCCACTTGTGTTAGTGTTGAAAACCACTTTTCGCACTTGTGTTAGTGTTGAAAAACCACTTTTCGCACTTGTGTTGGTGCAGGAAACCACTTTTGCACTTGTATTAGTGTGGAAAAAACACTTTTTGCACTTGTGATAGTGTGGAAAAACCACTTTTCGCACTTGTGTTAGTGTTGAAAAAACACTTTTCGCACTTGTGTTGGTGCAGGAAACCACTTTTGCACTTGTATTAGTGTGGAAAAACCACTTTTCGCACTTGTTTTAGTGTTGAAAAACCACTTTTCGCACTTGTGTTAGTGTTGAAAAACCACTTTTCGCACTTGTGTTAGTGTTGAAAAACCACTTTTCGCACTTGTCTTGGTGCAGGAAACCACTTTTGCACTTGTATTAGTGTGGAAAAAACACTTTTTTGCACTTGTGATAGTGTTGAAAAACCACTTTTCGCACTTGTGTTAGTGTTGAAAAACCACTTTTCGCTCTTGTGTTGGTGCAGGAAACCACTTTTGCACTTGTATTAGTGTGGCAAAACCACTTTTCGCACTTATATTAGTGTTGAAAAACCACTTTTCGCACTTGTGTTAGTGTTGAAAAACCACTTTTTGCACTTGTGTTAGTGTTGAAAAACCACTTTTCGCACTTGTGTTGGTGCAGGAAAACCACTTTTGCACTTGTATTAGTGTGGAAAAAACACTTTTCGCACTTGTGTTAGTGTTGAAAATCCACTTTTCGCACTTGTGTTAGTGTTGAAAAACCACTTTTCGCACTTGTGTTGGTGCAGGAAACCACTTTTCGCACTTGTGTTTGTGTTGAAAAACCACTTTTCGCACTTGTGTTGGTGCAGGAAACCACTTTTGCACTTGTATTAGTGTGGAAAAAACACTTTCCGCACTTGTGTTAGTGTTTAAAAACCACTTTTCGCACTTGTGTTAGTGTTGAAAAACCACTTTTCACACTTGTGTTGGTGCAGGAAACCACTTTTGCACTTGTATTAGTGTGGAAAAACCACTTTTTGCACTTGTGTTAGTGTTGCAAAACCACTTTTCGCACTTGTGTTAGTGTTGAAAAACCACTTTTCACACTTGTGTTGGTGCAGGAAACCACTTTTGCACTTGTATTAGTGTGGAAAAACACTTTTTGCACTTATGATAGTGTTGAAAAACCACTTTTCACACTTGTGTTAGTGTTGAAAAACCACTTTTCGCACTTGTGTTGGTGCAGGAAACCACTTTTGCACTTGTATTAGTGTGGAAAAAAACACTTTTCGCACTTGTGTTAGTGTTGAAAAACCACTTTTCGCACTTGTGTTAGTGTTGAAAAACCACTTTTCGCACTTGTGTTGGTGCAGGAAACCACTTTTGCACTTGTATTAGTGTGGAAAAAACACTTTTTGCACTTGTGATAGTGTGGAAAAACCACTTTTCGCACTTGTGTTAGTGTTGAAAAAACACTTTTCGCACTTGTGTTGGTGCAGGAAACCACTTTTGCACTTGTATTAGTGTGGAAAACCACTTTTCGCACTTGTTTTAGTGTTGAAAAACCACTTTTCGCACTTGTGTTAGTGTTGAAAACCACTTTTCGCACTTGTGTTAGTGTTGAAAAACCACTTTTCGCACTTGTGTTAGTGTTGAAAAACCACTTTTCGCACTTGTCTTGGTGCAGGAAACCACTTTTGCACTTGTATTAGTGTGGAAAAAACACTTTTTGCACTTGTGATAGTGTTGAAAAACCACTTTTCGCACTTGTGTTAGTGTTGTAAAACCACTTTTCGCTCTTGTGTTGGTGCAGGAAACCACTTTTGCACTTGTATTAGTGTGGAAAAACCACTTTTCGCCACTTGTGTTAGTGTTGAAAAACCACTTTTTGCACTTGTGTTAGTGTTGAAAAATCACTTTTCGCACTTGTGTTGGTGCAGGAAAACCACTTTTGCACTTGTATTAGTGTGGAAAAAACACTTTTCGCACTTGTGTTAGTGTTGAAAAACCACTTTTCGCACTTGTGTTAGTGTTGAAAAACCACTTTTCGCACTTGTGTTAGTGTTGAAAAACCACTTTTCACACTTGTGTTGGTGCAGGAAACCACTTTTGCACTTGTATTAGTGTGGAAAAACACTTTTTGCACTTATGAATAGTGTTGAAAAACCACTTTTCGCACTTGTGTTAGTGTTGAAAACCACTTTTCGCACTTGTGTTGGTGCAGGAAACCACTTTTGCACTTGTATTAGTGTGGAAAAAACACTTTTCGCACTTGTGTTAGTGTTGAAAAACCACTTTTCGTACTTGTGTTGGTGCAGGAAACCACTTTTGCACTTGTATTAGTGTGGAAAAAACACTTTTTGCACTTGTGATAGTGTGGAAAAACCACTTTTCGCACTTGTGTTAGTGTTGAAAAACCACTTTTCGCACTTGTGTTGGTGCAGGAAACCACTTTTGCACTTGTATTAGTGTGGAAAAACACTTTTCGCACTTGTGTTAGTGTTGAAAAAACCACTTTTCGCACTTGTGTTAGTGTTGAAAAACCACTTTTCGCACTTGTGTTAGTGTTGAAAACCACTTTTCACACTTGTCTTGGTGCAGGAAACCACTTTTGCACTTGTATTAGTGTGGAAAAAACACTTTTTGCACTTGTGATAGTGTTGAAAAACCACTTTTCGCACTTGTGTTAGTGTTGAAAAACCACTTTTCACACTTGTGTTGGTGCAGGAAACCACTTTTGCACTTGTATTAGTGTGGAAAAACACTTTTTGCACTTATGATAGTGTTGAAAAACCACTTTTCGCACTTGTGTTAGTGTTGAAAAACCACTTTTCGCACTTGTGTTGGTGCAGGAAACCACTTTTCGCACTTGTGTTGGTGCAGGAAACCACTTTGGCACTTGTATTAGTGTGGAAAAACCACTTTTCGCACTTGTGTTAGTGTTGAAAAACACTTTTCGCACTTGTGTTAGTGTTGAAAAACCACTTTTCACACTTGTGTTGGTGCAGGAAACCACTTTTGCACTTGTATTAGTGTGGAAAAACACTTTTTGCACTTATGATAGTGTTGAAAAACCACTTTTCGCACTTGTGTTAGTGTTGAAAAACCACTTTTCGCACTTGTGTTGGTGCAGGAAACCACTTTTCGCACTTGTGTTGGTGCAGGAAACCACTTTTGCACTTGTATTAGTGTGGAAAAACCACTTTTCGCACTTGTGTTAGTGTTGAAAAACCACTTTTCGCACTTGTGTTAGTGTTGAAAAAACCACTTTTCGCACTTGTGTTAGTGTTGAAAAACCACTTTTCGCACTTGTCTTGGTGCAGGAAACCACTTTTGCACTTGTATTAGTGTGGAAAAAACACTTTTTGCACTTGTGATAGTGTTGAAAAACCACTTTTCGCACTTGTGTTAGTGTTGAAAAAACACTTTTCGCACTTGTGTTAGTGTTGAAAAACCACTTTTCGCAACTGTGTTGGTGCAGGAAACCACTTTTGCACTTGTATTAGTGTGGAAAAAACACTTTTCGCACTTGTGATAGTGTGGAAAAACCACTTTTCACACTTGTGTTGGTGCAGGAAACCACTTTTCGCACTTGTGTTAGTGTTGAAAAACCACTTTTCGCACTTGTGTTGGTGCAGGAAACCACTTTTGCACTTGTATTAGTGTGGAAAAACACTTTCCGCACTTGTGTTAGTGTTTAAAAACCACTTTTCGCACTTGTGTTAGTGTTGAAAAACCACTTTTCACACTTGTGTTGGTGCAGGAAACCACTTTTGCACTTGTATTAGTGTGGAAAAACCACTTTTTGCACTTGTGTTAGTGTTGAAAACCACTTTTCGCACTTGTGTTAGTGTTGAAAAACCACTTTTCACACTTGTGTTGGTGCAGGAAACCACTTTTGCACTTGTATTAGTGTGGAAAAACACTTTTTGCACTTATGATAGTGTTGAAAAACCACTTTTCACACTTGTGTTAGTGTTGAAAAACCACTTTTCGCACTTGTGTTGGTGCAGGAAACCACTTTTGCACTTGTATTAGTGTGGAAAAAAACACTTTTCGCACTTGTGTTAGTGTTGAAAAACCACTTTTCGCACTTGTGTTAGTGTTGAAAAACCACTTTTCGCACTTGTGTTGGTGCAGGAAACCACTTTTGCACTTGTATTAGTGTGGAAAAAACACTTTTTGCACTTGTGATGGTGTGGAAAAACCACTTTTCGCACTTGTGTTAGTGTTGAAAAAACACTTTTCGCACTTGTGTTGGTGCAGGAAACCACTTTTGCACTTGTATTAGTGTGGAAAAACCACTTTTCGCACTTGTTTTAGTGTTGAAAAACCACTTTTCGCACTTGTGTTAGTGTTGAAAAACCACTTTTCGCACTTGTGTTAGTGTTGAAAAACCACTTTTCGCACTTGTGTTAGTGTTGAAAAACCACTTTTCGCACTTGTCTTGGTGCAGGAAACCACTTTTGCACTTGTATTAGTGTGGAAAAAACACTTTTTGCACTTGTGATAGTGTTGAAAAACCACTTTTCGCACTCTGTGTTAGTGTTGTAAAACCACTTTTCGCTCTTGTGTTGGTGCAGGAAACCACTTTTGCACTTGTATTAGTGTGAAAAACCACTTTTCGCACTTGTGTTAGTGTTGAAAAACCACTTTTTGCACTTGTGTTAGTGTTGAAAAATCACTTTTCGCACTTGTGTTGGTGCAGGAAAACCACTTTTGCACTTGTTTTAGTGTGGAAAAAACACTTTTCGCACTTGTGTTAGTGTTGAAAAAACCACTTTTCGCACTTGTGTTAGTGTTGAAAAACCACTTTTCGCACTTGTGTTAGTGTTGAAAAACCACTTTTCACACTTGTGTTGGTGCAGGAAACCACTTTTGCACTTGTATTAGTGTGGAAAAACACTTTTTGCACTTATGATAGTGTTGAAAACCACTTTTCGCACTTGTGTTAGTGTTGAAAAACCACTTTTCGCACTTGTGTTGGTGCAGGAAACCACTTTTGCACTTGTATTAGTGTGGAAAAAACACTTTTCGCACTTGTGTTAGTGTTGAAAACCACTTTTCGTACTTGTGTTGGTGCAGGAAACCACTTTTGCACTTGTATTAGTGTGGAAAAAACACTTTTTGCACTTGTGATAGTGTGGAAAAACCACTTTTCGCACTTGTGTTAGTGTTGAAAAACACTTTTCGCACTTGTGTTGGTGCAGGAAACCACTTTTGCACTTGTATTAGTGTGGAAAAACCACTTTTCACACTTGTGTTAGTGTGAAAAACCACTTTTCGCACTTGTGTTAGTGTTGAAAAACCACTTTTCGCACTTGTGTTAGTGTTGAAAAACCACTTTTCACACTTGTCTTGGTGCAGGAAACACTTTTGCACTTGTATTAGTGTGGAAAAAACACTTTTTGCACTTGTGATAGTGTTGAAAAAACACTTTTCGCACTTGTGTTAGTGTTGAAAAACCACTTTTCCCACTTGTGTTAGTGTTGAAAAACCACTTTTCGCACTTGTGTTGGTGCAGGAAACACTTTTGCACTTGTATTAGTGTGGAAAAAACACTTTCCGCACTTGTGTTAGTGTTTAAAAACCACTTTTCGCACTTGTGTTAGTGTTGAAAAACCACTTTTCACACTTGTGTTGGTGCAGGAAACCACTTTGGCACTTGTATTAGTGTGGAAAAACCACTTTTCGCACTTGTGTTAGTGTTGAAAAACCACTTTTCGCACTTGTGTTAGTGTTGAAAAACCACTTTTCACACTTGTGTTGGTGCAGGAAACCACTTTTGCACTTGTATTAGTGTGGAAAAACACTTTTGCACTTATGATAGTGTTGAAAAACCACTTTTCGCACTTGTGTTAGTGTTGAAAAACACTTTTCGCACTTGTGTTGGTGCAGGAAACCACTTTTCGCACTTGTGTTGGTGCAGGAAACCACTTTTGCACTTGTATTAGTGTGGAAAAACCACTTTTCGCACTTGTGTTAGTGTTGAAAAACCACTTTTCGCACTTGTGTTAGTGTTGAAAAACCACTTTTCGCACTTGTGTTAGTGTTGAAAAACCACTTTTCGCACTTGTCTTGGTGCAGGAAACCACTTTTGCACTTGTATTAGTGTGGAAAAACACTTTTTGCACTTGTGATAGTGTTGAAAAACCACTTTTCGCACTTGTGTTAGTGTTGATAAACCACTTTTCGCTCTTGTGTTGGTGCAGGAAACCACTTTTGCACTTGTATTAGTGTGGAAAAACCACTTTTCGCACTTGTATTAGTGTTGAAAACCACTTTTCGCACTTGTGTTAGTGTTGAAAAACCACTTTTTGCACTTGTGTTAGTGAAGGAAACCACTTTTCGCACTTGTGTTGGTGCAGGAACCACTTTTGCACTTGTATTAGTGTGGAAAAAACAAGTGCAAAAGTGGTTCCTGCACCAACACAAGTGCGAAAAGTGGTTTCCTTCACTAACACAAGTGCAAAAAGTGGTTTTTCAACACTAACACAAGTGCGAAAAGTGGTTTTTCAACACTAATACAAGTGCGAAAAGTGGTTTTTCCACACTAATACAAGTGCAAAAGTGGTTTCCTGCACCAACACAAGAGCGAAAAGTGGTTTATCAACACTAACACAAGTGCGAAAAGTGGTTTTTCAACACTATCACAAGTGCAAAAAGTGTTTTTTCCACACTAATACAAGTGCAAAAGTGGTTTCCTGCACCAAGACAAGTGCGAAAAGTGGTTTTTCAACACCTAACACAAGTGCGAAAAGTGGTTTTTCAACACTAACACAAGTGCGAAAAGTGGTTTTTCAACCCTAACACAAGTGCGAAAAAGTGGTTTTTCCACACTAATACAAGTGCAAAAGTGGTTTCCTGCACCAAACACAAGTGCGAAAAGTGGTTTCCTGCACCAACACAAGTGCGAAAAGTGGTTTTTCAACACTAACACAAGTGCGAAAAGTGGTTTTTCAACACTATCATAAGTGCAAAAAGTGTTTTTCCACACTAATACAAGTGCAAAAGTGGTTTCCTGCACCAACACAAGTGTGAAAAGTGGTTTTTCAACACTAACACAAGTGCGAAAAGTGGTTTTTCAACACTAACACAAGTGCGAAAAGTGGTTTTTCCACACTAATACAAGTGCCAAAGTGGTTTCCTGCACCAACACAAGTGTGAAAGTGGTTTTTCAACACTAACACAAGTGCGAAAAGTGGTTTTTTAAACACTAACACAAGTGCGGAAAGTGTTTTTTTCCACACTAATACAAGTGCAAAAGTGGTTTCCTGCACCAACACAAGTGCGAAAGTGGTTTTTCAACACTAACACAAGTGGGAAAAGTGGTTTTTCAACACTAACACAAAGTGCGAAAAGTGGTTTTTCAAACACTATCACAAGTGCAAAAAGTGTTTTTTCCACACTAATACAAGTGCAAAGTGGTTTCCTGCACCAAGACAAGTGTGAAAAGTGGTTTTTCAACACTAACACAAGTGCGAAAAGTGGTTTTTCAACACTAACACAAGTGCGAAAAGTGGTTTTTCAACACTAACACAAGTGTGAAAAGTGGTTTTTCCACACTAATACAAGTGCAAAAGTGGTTTCCTGCACCAACACAAGTGCGAAAAGTGGTTTTTCAAACACTAACACAAGTGCGAAAAGTGGTTTTTCCACACTATCACAAGTGCAAAAAGTGTTTTTTCCACACTAATACAAGTGCAAAAGTGGTTTCCTGCACCAACACAAGTACGAAAAGTGGTTTTTCAACACTAACACAAGTGCGAAAAGTGTTTTTTCCACACTAATACAAGTGCAAAAGTGGTTTCCTGCACCAACACAAGTGCGAAAAGTGGTTTTTCAACACTAACACAAGTGCGAAAAGTGGTTTTTCAACACTATCATAAGTGCAAAAAGTGTTTTTCCACACTAATACAAGTGCAAAAGTGGTTTCCTGCACCAACACAAGTGTGAAAAGTGGTTTTTCAACACTAACACAAGTGCGAAAAGTGGTTTTTTCAACACTAACACAAGTGCGAAAAGTGGTTTTTTCAACACTAACACAAGTGCGAAAAGTGTTTTTTCCACACTAAAACAAGTGCAAAAGTGGTTTTCCTGCACCAACACAAGTGCGAAAAGTGATTTTTCAACACTAACACAAGTGCAAAAAGTGGTTTTTCAACACTAACACAAGTGCGAAAAGTGGTTTTTCCACACTAATACAAGTGCAAAAGTGGTTTCCATGCACCAACACAGAGCGAAAAAGTGGTTTTACAACACTAACACAAGTGCGAAAAGTGGTTTTTCAACACTATCACAAGTGCAAAAGTGTTTTTTCCACACTATACAAGTGCAAAAGTGGTTTCCTGCACCAAGACAAGTGCGAAAAGTGGTTTTTCAACACTAACACAAGTGCGAAAAGTGGTTTTTCAACACTAACACAAGTGCGAAAAGTGGTTTTTCAACACTAACACAAGTGCGAAAAAGTGGTTTTTTCAACACTAAAACAAGTGCGAAAAGTGGTTTTTCCACACTAATACAAGTGCAAAAGTGGTTTCCTGCACCAACACAAGTGCGAAAAGTGTTTTTTCAACACTAAACACAAGTGCGAAAAGTGGTTTTTCCACACCATCACAAGTGCAAAAAGTGTTTTTTCCACACTAATACAAGTGCAAAAGTGGTTTCCCTGCACCAACACAAGTGCGAAAAGTGGTTTTTCAACACTAACACAAGTGCGAAAAGTGGTTTTTCAACACTAACACAAGTGCGAAAAGTGTTTTTTCCACACTAACTACAAGTGCAAAAGTGGTTTCCTGCACCAACACAAGTGCGAAAAGTGGTTTTTCAACACTAACACAAGTGTGAAAAGTGGTTTTTCAACACTATCATAAGTGCAAAAAGTGTTTTTCCACACTAATACAAGTGCAAAAGTGGTTTCCTGCACCAACACAAGTGTGAAAAGTGGTTTTTCAACACTAACACAAGTGCGAAAAGTGGTTTTTCAACACTAACACAAGTGCAAAAAGTGGTTTTTTCCACACTAATACAAGTGCAAAAGTGGTTTCCTGCACCAACACAAGTGTGAAAAGTGGTTTTTCAACACTAACACAAGTGCGAAAAGTGGTTTTTAAACACTAACACAAGTGCGGAAAGTGTTTTTTCCACACTAATACAAGTGCAAAAGTGGTTTCCTGCACCAACACAAGTGCGAAAAGTGGTTTTTCAACACTAACACAAGTGCGAAAAGTGGTTTCCTGCACCAACACAAGTGTGAAAAGTGGTTTTTCCCACACTATCACAAGTGCGAAAAGTGTTTTTTCCACACTAATACAAGTGCAAAAGTGGTTTCCTGCACCAACACAGTTGCGAAAAGTGGTTTTTCAACACTAACACAAGTGCGAAAAGTGTTTTTTCAACACTAACACAAGTGCGAAAAGTGGTTTTTCAACACTATCACAAGTGCAAAAAGTGTTTTTTCCACACTAATACAAGTGCAAAAGTGGTTTCCTGCACCAAGACAAGTGCGAAAAGTGGTTTTTCAACACTAACACAAGTGCGAAAAGTGGTTTTTCAACACTAACACAAGTGCGAAAAGTGGTTTTTCAACACTAACACAAGTGCGAAAAGTGGTTTTTCCACACTAATACAAGTGCAAAAGTGGTTTCCTGCACCAACACAAGTGCGAAAAGTGGTTTCCTGCACCAACACAAGTGCGAAAAGTGGTTTTTCAACACTAACACAAGTGCGAAAAGTGGTTTTTCAACACTATCATAAGTGCAAAAAGTGTTTTTCCACACTAATACAAGTGCAAAAGTGGTTTCCTGCACCAACACAAGTGTGAAAAGTGGTTTTTCAACACTAACACAAGTGCGAAAGTGGTTTTTCAACACTAACACAAGTGCGAAAAGTGGTTTTTCCACACTAATACAAGTGCCAAAGTGGTTTCCTGCACCAACACAAGTGCGAAAGTGGTTTCCTGCACCAACACAAGTGCGAAAAGTGGTTTTTCAACACTAACACAAGTGCGAAAAGTGGTTTTTCAACACTATCATAAGTGCAAAAAGTGTTTTTCCACACTAATACAAGTGCAAAAGTGGTTTCCTGCACCAACACAAGTGTGAAAGTGGTTTTTCAACACTAACACAAGTGCGAAAAGTGGTTTTTCAACACTATCACAAGTGCAAAAAGTGTTTTTTCCACACTAATACAAGTGCAAAAGTGGTTTCCTGCACCAAGACAAGTGTGAAAAGTGGTTTTTCAACACTAACACAAGTGCGAAAAGTGGTTTTTCAACACTAACACAAGTGCGAAAAGTGGTTTTTCAACACTAACACAAGTGCGAAAAGTGTTTTTCCACACTAATACAAGTGCAAAAGTGGTTTCCTGCACCAACACAAGTGCGAAAAGTGGTTTTTCAACACTAACACAAGTGCGAAAAGTGGTTTTTCCACACTATCACAAGTGCAAAAAGTGTTTTTTCCACACTAATACAAGTGCAAAAGTGGTTTCCTGCACCAACACAAGTACGAAAAGTGGTTTTTCAACACTAACACAAGTGCGAAAGTGTTTTTTCCACACTAATACAAGTGCAAAAGTGGTTTCCTGCACCAACACAAGTGCGAAAAGTGGTTTTTCAACACTAACACAAGTGCGAAAAGTGGTTTTTCAACACTATCATAAGTGCAAAAGTGTTTTTCCACACTAATACAAGTGCAAAAGTGGTTTCCTGCACCAACACAAGTGTGAAAAGTGGTTTTTCAACACTAACACAAGTGCGAAAAGTGGTTTTTCAACACTAACACAAGTGCGAAAAGTGGTTTTTCAACACTAACACAAGTGCGAAAAGTGTTTTTTCCACACTAATACAAGTGCAAAAGTGGTTTTCCTGCACCAACACAAGTGCGAAAAGTGATTTTTCAACACTAACACAAGTGCAAAAAGTGGTTTTTCAACACTAACACAAGTGCGAAAAGTGGTTTTTCCACACTAATACAAGTGCAAAAGTGGTTTCCTGCACCAACACAAGAGCGAAAAGTGGTTTTACAACACTAACACAAGTGCGAAAAGTGGTTTTTCAAACACTATCACAGTGCAAAAAGTGTTTTTTCCACACTAATACAAGTGCAAAAGTGGTTTCCTGCACCAAGACAAGTGCGAAAAGTGGTTTTTCAACACTAACACAAGTGCGAAAAGTGGTTTTTCAACACTAACACAAGTGCGAAAAGTGGTTTTTCAACACTAACACAAGTGCGAAAAGTGGTTTTTCAACACTAAAACAAGTGCGAAAAGTGGTTTTTCCACACTAATACAAGTGCAAAAGTGGTTTCCTGCACCAACACAAGTGCGAAAGTGTTTTTTCAACACTAACACAAGTGCGAAAAGTGGTTTTTCCACACTATCACAAGTGCAAAAAGTGTTTTTTCCACACTAATACAAGTGCAAAAGTGGTTTCCTGCACCAACACAAGTGCGAAAAGTGGTTTTTCAACACTAACACAAGTGCGAAAAGTGGTTTTTCAACACTAACACAAGTGCGAAAAGTGTTTTTTCCACACTAATACAAGTGCAAAAGTGGTTTCCTGCACCAACACAAGTGCGAAAAGTGGTTTTTCAACACTAACACAAGTGTGAAAAGTGGTTTTTCAACACTATCATAAGTGCAAAAAGTGTTTTTCCACACTAATACAAGTGCAAAAGTGGTTTCCTGCACCAACACAAGTGTGAAAAGTGGTTTTTCAACACTAACACAAGTGCGAAAAGTGGTTTTGCAACACTAACACAAGTGCAAAAAGTGGTTTTTCCACACTAATACAAGTGCAAAAGTGGTTTCCTGCACCAACACAAGTGTGAAAAGTGGTTTTTCAACACTAACACAAGTGCGAAAAGTGGTTTTTAAACACTAACACAAGTGCGGAAAGTGTTTTTTCCACACTAATACAAGTGCAAAAGTGGTTTCCTGCACCAACACAAGTGCGAAAAGTGGTTTTTCAACACAAACACAAGTGCGAAAAGTGGTTTCCTGCACCAACACAAGTGCGAAAAGTGGTTTTTCAACACTAACACAAGTGCGAAAAGTGGATTTTCAACACTAACACAAGTGCGAAAAGTGTTTTTTCCACACTAATACAAGTGCAAAAGTGGTTTTCCTGCACCAACACAAGTGCGAAAAGTGGTTTTTCAACACTAACACAAGTGCAAAAAGTGGTTTTTCAACACTAACACAAGTGCGAAAAGTGGTTTTTCAACACTAATATAAGTGCGAAAAGTGGTTTTGCCACACTAATACAAGTGCAAAAGTGGTTTCCTGCACCAACACAAGAGCGAAAAGTGGTTTTTCAACACTAACACAAGTGCGAAAAGTGGTTTTTCAACACTATCACAAGTGCAAAAAGTGTTTTTTCCACACTAATACAAGTGCAAAAGTGGTTTCCTGCACCAAGACAAGTGCGAAAAGTGGTTTTTCAACACTAACACAAGTGCGAAAAGTGGTTTTTCAACACTAACACAAGTGCGAAAAGTGGTTTTTCAACACTAAAACAAGTGCGAAAAGTGGTTTTTCCACACTAATACAAGTGCAAAAGTGGTTTCCTGCACCAACACAAGTGCGAAAAGTGTTTTTTCAACACTAACACAAGTGCGAAAAGTGGTTTTTCCACACTATCACAAGTGCAAAAAGTGTTTTTTCCACACTAATACAAGTGCAAAAGTGGTTTCCTGCACCAACACAAGTGCGAAAAGTGGTTTTTCAACACTAACACAAGTGCGAAAAGTGGTTTTTCAACACTAACACAAGTGCGAAAAGTGTTTTTTCCACACTAATACAAGTGCAAAAGTGGTTTCCTGCACCAACACAAGTGCGAAAAGTGGTTTTTCAACACTAACACAAGTGTGAAAAGTGGTTTTTCAACACTATCATAAGTGCAAAAAGTGTTTTTCCACACTAATACAAGTGCAAAAGTGGTTTCCTGCACCAACACAAGTGTGAAAAGTGGTTTTTCAACACTAACACAAGTGCGAAAAGTGGTTTTTCAACACTAACACAAGTGCAAAAAGTGGTTTTTCCACACTAATACAAGTGCAAAAGTGGTTTCCTGCACCAACACAAGTGTGAAAAGTGGTTTTTCAACACTAACACAAGTGCGAAAAGTGGTTTTTAAACACTAACACAAGTGCGGAAAGTGTTTTTTCCACACTAATACAAGTGCAAAAGTGGTTTCCTGCACCAACACAAGTGCGAAAAGTGGTTTTTCAACACTAACACAAGTGCGAAAAGTGGTTTTTCAACACTAACACAAGTGCGAAAAGTGGTTTTTCAACACTATCACAAGTGCAAAAAGTGTTTTTTCCACACTAATACAAGTGCAAAAGTGGTTTCCTGCACCAAGACAAGTGCGAAAAGTGGTTTTTCAACACTAACACAAGTGCGAAAAGTGGTTTTTCAACACTAACACAAGTGCGAAAAGTGGTTTTTCAACACTAACACAAGTGCGAAAAGTGGTTTTTCCACACTAATACAAGTGCAAAAGTGGTTTCCTGCACCAACACAAGTGCGAAAAGTGGTTTTTCAACACTAACACAAGTGCGAAAAGTGGTTTTTCAACACTAACACAAGTGCGAAAAGTGGTTTTTCAACACTATCACAAGTGCAAAAAGTGTTTTTTCCACACTAATACAAGTGCAAAAGTGGTTTCCTGCACCAACACAAGTGCGAAAAGTGGTTTTTCAACACTAACACAAGTGCGAAAAGTGGTTTTTCAACACTAACACAAGTGCGAAAAGTGTTTTTTCCACACTAATACAAGTGCAAAAGTGGTTTCCTGCACCAACACAAGTGCGAAAAGTGGTTTTTCAACACTATCATAAGTGCAAAAAGTGTTTTTCCACACTAATACAAGTGCAAAAGTGGTTTCCTGCACCAACACAAGTGTGAAAAGTGGTTTTTCAACACTAACACAAGTGCGAAAAGTGGTTTTTCAACACTAACACAAGTGCAAAAGTGGTTTCCTGCACCAACACAAGTGTGAAAAGTGGTTTTTCAACACTAACACAAGTGCGAAAAGTGGTTTTTAAACACTAACACAAGTGCGAAAAGTGTTTTTTCCACACTAATACAAGTGCAAAAGTGGTTTCCTGCACCAACACAAGTGCGAAAAGTGGTTTTTCAACACTAACACAAGTGCGAAAAGTGGTTTTTCAACACTAACACAAGTGCGAAAAGTGGTTTTTCAACACTAACACAAGTGCGAAAAGTGGATTTTCAACACTAACACAAGTGCGAAAAGTGGTTTTTCCACACTAATACAAGTGCAAAAGTGGTTTCCTGCACCAACACAAGTGCGAAAAGTGGTTTTTCAACACTAACAAAATTGCTAAAAGTGGTTTTTCAACACTATCACAAGTGCAAAAAGTGTTTTTTCCACACTAATACAAGTGCAAAAGTGGTTTCCTGCACCAACACAAGTGCGAAAAGTGGTTTTTCAACACTAACACAAGTGCGAAAAGTGGTTTTTCAACACTAACACAAGTGCGAAAAGTGGTTTTTCAACACTAACACAAGTGCGAAAAGTGTTTTTTCCACATTAATACAAGTGCAAAAGTGGTTTCCTGCACCAACACAAGTGCGAAAAGTGGTTTTTCCACATTAATACAAGTGCAAAAGTGGTTTCCTGCACCAACACAAGTGCGAAAAGTGGTTTTTCAACACTAACACAAGTGCAAAAAGTGGTTTTTCAACACTAACACAAGTGCGAAAAGTGGTTTTTCCACACTAATACAAGTGCAAAAGTGATTTCCTGCACCAACACAAGTGCGAAAAGTGGTTTTTCAACACTAACACAAGTGCGAAAAGTGTTTTTTCCACACTAATACAAGTGCAAAAGTGGTTTCCTGCACCAACACAAGTGCGAAAAGTGGTTTTTCAACACTAACACAAGTGCAAAAATGGTTTTTCAACACTAACACAAGTGCGAAAAGTGGTTTTTCAACACTAATACAAGTGCGAAAAGTGGTTTTTCCACACTAATACAAGTGCAAAAGTGGTTTCCTGCACCAACACAAGAGCGAAAAGTGGTTTTTCAACACTAACACAAGTGCGAAAAGTGGTTTTTCAACACTATCACAAGTGCAAAAAGTGTTTTTTCCACACTAATACAAGTGCAAAAGTGGTTTCCTGCACCAAGACAAGTGCGAAAAGTGGTTTTTCAACACTAACACAAGTGCGAAAAGTGGTTTTTCAACACTAACACAAGTGCGAAAAGTGGTTTTTCAACACTAACACAAGTGCGAAAAGTGGTTTTTCCACACTAATACAAGTGCAAAAGTGGTTTCCTGCACCAACACAAGTGCAAAAAGTGGTTTTTCAACACTAACACAAGTGCGAAAAGTGGTTTTTCCACACTATCACAAGTGCAAAAAGTGTTTTTTCCACACTAATACAAGTGCAAAAGTGGTTTCCTGCACCAACACAAGTGCGAAAAGTGGTTTTTCAACACTAACACAAGTGCGAAAAGTGGTTTTTCAACAGTAACACAAGTGCGAAAAGTGTTTTTTCCACACTAATACAAGTGCAAAAGTGGTTTCCTGCACCAACACAAGTGCGAAAAGTGGTTTTTCAACACTAACACAAGTGCGAAAAGTGGTTTTTCAACACTATCATAAGTGCAAAAAGTGTTTTTCCACACTAATACAAGTGCAAAAGTGGTTTCCTGCACCAACACAAGTGTGAAAACTGGTTTTTCAACACTAACACAAGTGCGAAAAGTGGTTTTTCAACACTAACACAAGTGCGAAAAGTGGTTTTTCCACACTAATACAAGTGCAAAAGTGGTTTCCTGCACCAACACAAGTGTGAAAAGTGGTTTTTCAACACTAACACAAGTGCGAAAAGTGGTTTTCAAACACTAACACAAGTGCGAAAAGTGTTTTTCCCACACTAATACAAGTGCAAAAGTGGTTTCCTGCACCAACACAAGTGCGAAAAGTGGTTTTTCAACACTAACACAAGTGCGAAAAGTGGTTTTTCAACACTAACACAAGTGCGAAAAGTGGATTTTCAACACTAACACAAGTGCGAAAAGTGGTTTTTCCACACTAATACAAGTGCAAAAGTGGTTTCCTGCACCAACACAAGTGTGAAAAGTGGTTTTTCAACACTAACACAAGTGCGAAAAGTGGTTTTTCAACACTAACACAAGTGCGAAAAGTGGTTTTTCCACACTAATACAAGTGCAAAAGTGGTTTCCTGCACCAACACAAGTGTGAAAAGTGGTTTTTCAACACTAACACAAGTGCGAAAAGTGGTTTTCAAACACTAACACAAGTGCGAAAAGTGTTTTTTCCACACTAATACAAGTGCAAAAGTGGTTTCCTGCACCAACACAAGTGCGAAAAGTGGTTTTTCAACACTAACACAAGTGCGAAAAGTGGTTTTTCAACACTAACATAAGTGCGAAAAGTGGTTTTTCAACACTAACACAAGTGCGAAAAGTGGATTTTCAACACGAACACAAGTGCGAAAAGTGGTTTTTCCACACTAATACAAGTGCAAAAGTGGTTGCCTGCACCAACACAAGTGCAAAAAGTGTTTTTTCCACACTAATACAAGTGCAAAAGTGGTTCCTGCACCAACACAAGTGCGAAAAGTGGTTTCCTTCACTAACACATGTGCGAAAAGTGGGTTTTCAACACTATCACAAGGGAAAAAAGTGGTTTTTCCACACTAATACAAGTGCAAAAGTGGTTTCCTGCACCAACACAAGTGCGAAAAGTGGTTTTTCAACACTAACACAAGTGCGAAAAGTGGTTTTTCAACACTAACACAAGTGCGAAAAGTGGTTTTTCCACACTAATACAAGTGCAAAAGTGGTTTCCTGCACCAACACAAGTGCGAAAGGTGGTTTTTCACCACTAACACAAGTGCGAAAAGTGGTTTTTCAACACTATCACAAGTGCAAAAAGTGTTTTTTCCACACTAATACAAGTGCAAAAGTGGTTTCCTGCACCAACACAAGTGCGAAAAGTGGTTTTTCAACACTAACACAAGTGCGAAAAGTGGTTTTTCAACACTAACACAAGTGCGAAAAGTGGATTTTCAACACTAACACAAGTGCGAAAAGTGGTTTTTCCACACTAATACAAGTGCAAAAGTGGTTTCCTGCACCAACACAAGTGCGAAAAGTGGTTTTTCAACACTAACAAAATTGCTAAAAGTGGTTTTTCAACACTATCACAAGTGCAAAAAGTGTTTTTTCCACACTAATACAAGTGCAAAAGTGGTTTCCTGCACTAACACAAGTGTGAAAAGTGGTTTTTCAACACTAACACAAGCGCGAAAAGTGTTTTTTCCACATTAATACAAGTGCAAAAGTGGTTTCCTGCACCAACACAAGTGCGAAAAGTGGTTTTTCAACACTAAAACAAGTGCAAAAAGTGGTTTTTCAACACTATCACAAGTGCAAAAAGTGTTTTTTCCACACTAATACAAGTGCAAAAGTGGTTTCCTGCACCAACACAAGTGCGAAAAGTGGTTTTTCAACACTAACACAAGTGCGAAAAGTGTTTTTTCCACACTAATACAAGTGCAAAAGTGGTTTCCTGCACCAACACAAGTACGAAAAGTGGTTTTTCAACACTAACACAAGTGCGAAAAGTGGTTTTTCAACACTATCACAAGTGCGAAAAGTGTTTTTTCCACACTAATACAAGTGCAAAAGTGGTTTCCTGCACCAACACAAGTGCGAAAAGTGGTTTTTCAACACTAACACAAGTGCGAAAAGTGGTTTTTCAACACTATCACAAGTGCAAAAAGTGTTTTTTCCACACTAATACAAGTGCAAAAGTGGTTTCCTGCACTAACACAAGTGCGAAAAGTGGATTTTCAACACTAACCCAAGTGCGAAAAGTGGTTTTTCAACACTATCACAAGTGCAAAAAGTGTTTTTTCCACACTAATACAAGTGCAAAAGTGGTTCCTGCACCAACACAAGTGCGAAAAGTGGTTTCCTTCACTAACACAAGTGCAAAAAGTGGTTTTTCAACACTAACACAAGTGCGAAAAGTGGTTTTTCAACACTAATACAAGTGCGAAAAGTGGTTTTTCCACACTAATACAAGTGCAAAAGTGGTTTCCTGCACCAACACAAGAGCGAAAAGTGGTTTATCAACACTAACACAAGTGCGAAAAGTGGTTTTTCAACACTATCACAAGTGCAAAAAGTGTTTTTTCCACACTAATACAAGTGCAAAAGTGGTTTCCTGCACCAAGACAAGTGCGAAAAGTGGTTTTTCAACACTAACACAAGTGCGAAAAGTGGTTTTTCAACACTAACACAAGTGCGAAAAGTGGTTTTTCAACACTAACACAAGTGCGAAAAGTGGTTTTTCCACACTAATACAAGTGCAAAAGTGGTTTCCTGCACCAACACAAGTGCGAAAAGTGGTTTCCTGCACCAACACAAGTGCGAAAAGTGGTTTTTCAACACTAACACAAGTGCGAAAAGTGGTTTTTCAACACTATCATAAGTGCAAAAAGTGTTTTTCCACACTAATACAAGTGCAAAAGTGGTTTCCTGCACCAACACAAGTGTGAAAAGTGGTTTTTCAACACTAACACAAGTGCGAAAAGTGGTTTTTCAACACTAACACAAGTGCGAAAAGTGGTTTTTCCACACTAATACAAGTGCCAAAGTGGTTTCCTGCACCAACACAAGTGTGAAAAGTGGTTTTTCAACACTAACACAAGTGCGAAAAGTGGTTTTTAAACACTAACACAAGTGCGGAAAGTGTTTTTTCCACACTAATACAAGTGCAAAAGTGGTTTCCTGCACCAACACAAGTGCGAAAAGTGGTTTTTCAACACTAACACAAGTGGGAAAAGTGGTTTTTCAACACTAACACAAGTGCGAAAAGTGGTTTTTCAACACTATCACAAGTGCAAAAAGTGTTTTTTCCACACTAATACAAGTGCAAAAGTGGTTTCCTGCACCAAGACAAGTGTGAAAAGTGGTTTTTCAACACTAACACAAGTGCGAAAAGTGGTTTTTCAACACTAACACAAGTGCGAAAAGTGGTTTTTCAACACTAACACAAGTGTGAAAAGTGGTTTTTCCACACTAATACAAGTGCAAAAGTGGTTTCCTGCACCAACACAAGTGCGAAAAGTGGTTTTTCAACACTAACACAAGTGCGAAAAGTGGTTTTTCCACACTATCACAAGTGCAAAAAGTGTTTTTTCCACACTAATACAAGTGCAAAAGTGGTTTCCTGCACCAACACAAGTACGAAAAGTGGTTTTTCAACACTAACACAAGTGCGAAAAGTGTTTTTTCCACACTAATACAAGTGCAAAAGTGGTTTCCTGCACCAACACAAGTGCGAAAAGTGGTTTTTCAACACTAACACAAGTGCGAAAAGTGGTTTTTCAACACTATCATAAGTGCAAAAAGTGTTTTTCCACACTAATACAAGTGCAAAAGTGGTTTCCTGCACCAACACAAGTGTGAAAAGTGGTTTTTCAACACTAACACAAGTGCGAAAAGTGGTTTTTCAACACTAACACAAGTGCGAAAAGTGGTTTTTCAACACTAACACAAGTGCGAAAAGTGTTTTTTCCACACTAAAACAAGTGCAAAAGTGGTTTTCCTGCACCAACACAAGTGCGAAAAGTGATTTTTCAACACTAACACAAGTGCAAAAAGTGGTTTTTCAACACTAACACAAGTGCGAAAAGTGGTTTTTCCACACTAATACAAGTGCAAAAGTGGTTTCCTGCACCAACACAAGAGCGAAAAGTGGTTTTACAACACTAACACAAGTGCGAAAAGTGGTTTTTCAACACTATCACAAGTGCAAAAAGTGTTTTTTCCACACTAATACAAGTGCAAAAGTGGTTTCCTGCACCAAGACAAGTGCGAAAAGTGGTTTTTCAACACTAACACAAGTGCGAAAAGTGGTTTTTCAACACTAACACAAGTGCGAAAAGTGGTTTTTCAACACTAACACAAGTGCGAAAAGTGGTTTTTCAACACTAAAACAAGTGCGAAAAGTGGTTTTTCCACACTAATACAAGTGCAAAAGTGGTTTCCTGCACCAACACAAGTGCGAAAAGTGTTTTTTCAACACTAACACAAGTGCGAAAAGTGGTTTTTCCACACCATCACAAGTGCAAAAAGTGTTTTTTCTACACTAATACAAGTGCAAAAGTGGTTTCCTGCACCAACACAAGTGCGAAAAGTGGTTTTTCAACACTAACACAAGTGCGAAAAGTGGTTTTTCAACACTAACACAAGTGCGAAAAGTGTTTTTTCCACACTAATACAAGTGCAAAAGTGGTTTCCTGCACCAACACAAGTGCGAAATGTGGTTTTTCAACACTAACACAAGTGTGAAAAGTGGTTTTTCAACACTATCATAAGTGCAAAAAGTGTTTTTCCACACTAATACAAGTGCAAAAGTGGTTTCCTGCACCAACACAAGTGTGAAAAGTGGTTTTTCAACACTAACACAAGTGCGAAAAGTGGTTTTTCAACACTAACACAAGTGCAAAAAGTGGTTTTTCCACACTAATACAAGTGCAAAAGTGGTTTCCTGCACCAACACAAGTGTGAAAAGTGGTTTTTCAACACTAACACAAGTGCGAAAAGTGGTTTTTAAACACTAACACAAGTGCGGAAAGTGTTTTTTCCACACTAATACAAGTGCAAAAGTGGTTTCCTGCACCAACACAAGTGCGAAAAGTGGTTTTTCAACACTAACACAAGTGCGAAAAGTGGTTTCCTGCACCAACACAAGTGTGAAAAGTGGTTTTTCCACACTATCACAAGTGCGAAAAGTGTTTTTTCCACACTAATACAAGTGCAAAAGTGGTTTCCTGCACCAACACAGTTGCGAAAAGTGGTTTTTCAACACTAACACAAGTGCGAAAAGTGTTTTTTCAACACTAACACAAGTGCGAAAAGTGGTTTTTCAACACTATCACAAGTGCAAAAAGTGTTTTTTCCACACTAATACAAGTGCAAAAGTGGTTTCCTGCACCAAGACAAGTGCGAAAAGTGGTTTTTCAACACTAACACAAGTGCGAAAAGTGGTTTTTCAACACTAACACAAGTGCGAAAAGTGGTTTTTCAACACTAACACAAGTGCGAAAAGTGGTTTTTCCACACTAATACAAGTGCAAAAGTGGTTTCCTGCACCAACACAAGTGCGAAAAGTGGTTTCCTGCACCAACACAAGTGCGAAAAGTGGTTTTTCAACACTAACACAAGTGCGAAAAGTGGTTTTTCAACACTATCATAAGTGCAAAAAGTGTTTTTCCACACTAATACAAGTGCAAAAGTGGTTTCCTGCACCAACACAAGTGTGAAAAGTGGTTTTTCAACACTAACACAAGTGCGAAAAGTGGTTTTTCAACACTAACACAAGTGCGAAAAGTGGTTTTTCCACACTAATACAAGTGCCAAAGTGGTTTCCTGCACCAACACAAGTGTGAAAAGTGGTTTTTCAACACTAACACAAGTGCGAAAAGTGGTTTTTAAACACTAACACAAGTGCGGAAAGTGTTTTTTCCACACTAATACAAGTGCAAAAGTGGTTTCCTGCACCAACACAAGTGCGAAAAGTGGTTTTTCAACACTAACACAAGTGGGAAAAGTGGTTTTTCAACACTAACACAAGTGCGAAAAGTGGTTTTTCAACACTATCACAAGTGCAAAAAGTGTTTTTTCCACACTAATACAAGTGCAAAAGTGGTTTCCTGCACCAAGACAAGTGTGAAAAGTGGTTTTTCAACACTAACACAAGTGCGAAAAGTGGTTTTTCAACACTAACACAAGTGCGAAAAGTGGTTTTTCAACACTAACACAAGTGTGAAAAGTGGTTTTTCCACACTAATACAAGTGCAAAAGTGGTTTCCTGCACCAACACAAGTGCGAAAAGTGGTTTTTCAACACTAACACAAGTGCGAAAAGTGGTTTTTCCACACTATCACAAGTGCAAAAAGTGTTTTTTCCACACTAATACAAGTGCAAAAGTGGTTTCCTGCACCAACACAAGTACGAAAAGTGGTTTTTCAACACTAACACAATGGCGAAAAGTGTTTTTTCCACACTAATACAAGTGCAAAAGTGGTTTCCTGCACCAACACAAGTGCGAAAAGTGGTTTTTCAACACTAACACAAGTGCGAAAAGTGGTTTTTCAACACTATCATAAGTGCAAAAAGTGTTTTTCCACACTAATACAAGTGCAAAAGTGGTTTCCTGCACCAACACAAGTGTGAAAAGTGGTTTTTCAACACTAACACAAGTGCGAAAAGTGGTTTTTCAACACTAACACAAGTGCGAAAAGTGGTTTTTCCACACCATCACAAGTGCAAAAAGTGTTTTTTCTACACTAATACAAGTGCAAAAGTGGTTTCCTGCACCAACACAAGTGCGAAAAGTGGTTTTTCAACACTAACACAAGTGCGAAAAGTGGTTTTTCAACACTAACACAAGTGCGAAAAGTGTTTTTTCCACACTAATACAAGTGCAAAAGTGGTTTCCTGCACCAACACAAGTGCGAAATGTGGTTTTTCAACACTAACACAAGTGTGAAAAGTGGTTTTTCAACACTATCATAAGTGCAAAAAGTGTTTTTCCACACTAATACAAGTGCAAAAGTGGTTTCCTGCACCAACACAAGTGTGAAAAGTGGTTTTTCAACACTAACACAAGTGCGAAAAGTGGTTTTTCAACACTAACACAAGTGCAAAAAGTGGTTTTTCCACACTAATACAAGTGCAAAAGTGGTTTCCTGCACCAACACAAGTGTGAAAAGTGGTTTTTCAACACTAACACAAGTGCGAAAAGTGGTTTTTAAACACTAACACAAGTGCGGAAAGTGTTTTTTCCACACTAATACAAGTGCAAAAGTGGTTTCCTGCACCAACACAAGTGCGAAAAGTGGTTTTTCAACACTAACACAAGTGCGAAAAGTGGTTTCCTGCACCAACACAAGTGTGAAAAGTGGTTTTTCCACACTATCACAAGTGCGAAAAGTGTTTTTTCCACACTAATACAAGTGCAAAAGTGGTTTCCTGCACCAACACAGTTGCGAAAAGTGGTTTTTCAACACTAACACAAGTGCGAAAAGTGTTTTTTCAACACTAACACAAGTGCGAAAAGTGGTTTTTCAACACTATCACAAGTGCAAAAAGTGTTTTTTCCACACTAATACAAGTGCAAAAGTGGTTTCCTGCACCAAGACAAGTGCGAAAAGTGGTTTTTCAACACTAACACAAGTGCGAAAAGTGGTTTTTCAACACTAACACAAGTGCGAAAAGTGGTTTTTCAACACTAACACAAGTGCGAAAAGTGGTTTTTCCACACTAATACAAGTGCAAAAGTGGTTTCCTGCACCAACACAAGTGCGAAAAGTGGTTTCCTGCACCAACACAAGTGCGAAAAGTGGTTTTTCAACACTAACACAAGTGCGAAAAGTGGTTTTTCAACACTATCATAAGTGCAAAAAGTGTTTTTCCACACTAATACAAGTGCAAAAGTGGTTTCCTGCACCAACACAAGTGTGAAAAGTGGTTTTTCAACACTAACACAAGTGCGAAAAGTGGTTTTTCAACACTAACACAAGTGCGAAAAGTGGTTTTTCCACACTAATACAAGTGCCAAAGTGGTTTCCTGCACCAACACAAGTGTGAAAAGTGGTTTTTCAACACTAACACAAGTGCGAAAAGTGGTTTTTAAACACTAACACAAGTGCGGAAAGTGTTTTTTCCACACTAATACAAGTGCAAAAGTGGTTTCCTGCACCAACACAAGTGCGAAAAGTGGTTTTTCAACACTAACACAAGTGGGAAAAGTGGTTTTTCAACACTAACACAAGTGCGAAAAGTGGTTTTTCAACACTATCACAAGTGCAAAAAGTGTTTTTTCCACACTAATACAAGTGCAAAAGTGGTTTCCTGCACCAAGACAAGTGTGAAAAGTGGTTTTTCAACACTAACACAAGTGCGAAAAGTGGTTTTTCAACACTAACACAAGTGCGAAAAGTGGTTTTTCAACACTAACACAAGTGTGAAAAGTGGTTTTTCCACACTAATACAAGTGCAAAAGTGGTTTCCTGCACCAACACAAGTGCGAAAAGTGGTTTTTCAACACTAACACAAGTGCGAAAAGTGGTTTTTCCACACTATCACAAGTGCAAAAAGTGTTTTTTCCACACTAATACAAGTGCAAAAGTGGTTTCCTGCACCAACACAAGTACGAAAAGTGGTTTTTCAACACTAACACAATGGCGAAAAGTGTTTTTTCCACACTAATACAAGTGCAAAAGTGGTTTCCTGCACCAACACAAGTGCGAAAAGTGGTTTTTCAACACTAACACAAGTGCGAAAAGTGGTTTTTCAACACTATCATAAGTGCAAAAAGTGTTTTTCCACACTAATACAAGTGCAAAAGTGGTTTCCTGCACCAACACAAGTGTGAAAAGTGGTTTTTCAACACTAACACAAGTGCGAAAAGTGGTTTTTCAACACTAACACAAGTGCGAAAAGTGGTTTTTCAACACTAACACAAGTGCGAAAAGTGTTTTTTCCACACTAATACAAGTGCAAAAGTGGTTTTCCTGCACCAACACAAGTGCGAAAAGTGATTTTTCAACACTAACACAAGTGCAAAAAGTGGTTTTTCAACACTAACACAAGTGCGAAAAGTGGTTTTTCCACACTAATACAAGTGCAAAAGTGGTTTCCTGCACCAACACAAGAGCGAAAAGTGGTTTTACAACACTAACACAAGTGCGAAAAGTGGTTTTTCAACACTATCACAAGTGCAAAAAGTGTTTTTTCCACACTAATACAAGTGCAAAAGTGGTTTCCTGCACCAAGACAAGTGCGAAAAGTGGTTTTTCAACACTAACACAAGTGCGAAAAGTGGTTTTTCAACACTAACACAAGTGCGAAAAGTGGTTTTTCAACACTAACACAAGTGCGAAAAGTGGTTTTTCAACACTAAAACAAGTGCGAAAAGTGGTTTTTCCACACTAATACAAGTGCAAAAGTGGTTTCCTGCACCAACACAAGTGCGAAAAGTGTTTTTTCAACACTAACACAAGTGCGAAAAGTGGTTTTTCCACACCATCACAAGTGCAAAAAGTGTTTTTTCCACACTAATACAAGTGCAAAAGTGGTTTCCTGCACCAACACAAGTGCGAAAAGTGGTTTTTCAACACTAACACAAGTGCGAAAAGTGGTTTTTCAACACTAACACAAGTGCGAAAAGTGTTTTTTCCACACTAATACAAGTGCAAAAGTGGTTTCCTGCACCAACACAAGTGCGAAAAGTGGTTTTTCAACACTAACACAAGTGTGAAAAGTGGTTTTTCAACACTATCATAAGTGCAAAAAGTGTTTTTCCACACTAATACAAGTGCAAAAGTGGTTTCCTGCACCAACACAAGTGTGAAAAGTGGTTTTTCAACACTAACACAAGTGCGAAAAGTGGTTTTTCAACACTAACACAAGTGCAAAAAGTGGTTTTTCCACACTAATACAAGTGCAAAAGTGGTTTCCTGCACCAACACAAGTGTGAAAAGTGGTTTTTCAACACTAACACAAGTGCGAAAAGTGGTTTTTAAACACTAACACAAGTGCAGAAAGTGTTTTTTCCACACTAATACAAGTGCAAAAGTGGTTTCCTGCACCAACACAAGTGCGAAAAGTGGTTTTTCAACACTAACACAAGTGCGAAAAGTGGTTTCCTGCACCAACACAAGTGCGAAAAGTGGTTTTTCAACACTAACACAAGTGCGAAAAGTGGATTTTCAACACTAACACAAGTGCGAAAAGTGTTTTTTCCACACTAATACAAGTGCAAAAGTGGTTTTCCTGCACCAACACAAGTGCGAAAAGTGGTTTTTCAACACTAACACAAGTGCAAAAAGTGGTTTTTCAACACTAACACAAGTGCGAAAAGTGGTTTTTCAACACTAATACAAGTGCGAAAAGTGGTTTTTCCACACTAATACAAGTGCAAAAGTGGTTTCCTGCACCAACACAAGAGCGAAAAGTGGTTTTTCAACACTAACACAAGTGCGAAAAGTGGTTTTTCAACACTATCACAAGTGCAAAAAGTGTTTTTTCCACACTAATACAAGTGCAAAAGTGGTTTCCTGCACCAAGACAAGTGCGAAAAGTGGTTTTTCAACACTAACACAAGTGCGAAAAGTGGTTTTTCAACACTAACACAAGTGCGAAAAGTGGTTTTTCAACACTAAAACAAGTGCGAAAAGTGGTTTTTCCACACTAATACAAGTGCAAAAGTGGTTTCCTGCACCAACACAAGTGCGAAAAGTGTTTTTTCAACACTAACACAAGTGCGAAAAGTGGTTTTTCCACACTATCACAAGTGCAAAAAGTGTTTTTTCCACACTAATACAAGTGCAAAAGTGGTTTCCTGCACCAACACAAGTGCGAAAAGTGGTTTTTCAACACTAACACAAGTGCGAAAAGTGGTTTTTCAACACTAACACAAGTGCGAAAAGTGTTTTTTCCACACTAATACAAGTGCAAAAGTGGTTTCCTGCACCAACACAAGTGCGAAAAGTGGTTTTTCAACACTAACACAAGTGTGAAAAGTGGTTTTTCAACACTATCATAAGTGCAAAAAGTGTTTTTCCACACTAATACAAGTGCAAAAGTGGTTTCCTGCACCAACACAAGTGTGAAAAGTGGTTTTTCAACACTAACACAAGTGCGAAAAGTGGTTTTTCAACACTAACACAAGTGCAAAAAGTGGTTTTTCCACACTAATACAAGTGCAAAAGTGGTTTCCTGCACCAACACAAGTGTGAAAAGTGGTTTTTCAACACTAACACAAGTGCGAAAAGTGGTTTTTAAACACTAACACAAGTGCGGAAAGTGTTTTTTCCACACTAATACAAGTGCAAAAGTGGTTTCCTGCACCAACACAAGTGCGAAAAGTGGTTTTTCAACACTAACACAAGTGCGAAAAGTGGTTTTTCAACACTAACACAAGTGCGAAAAGTGGTTTTTCAACACTATCACAAGTGCAAAAAGTGTTTTTTCCACACTAATACAAGTGCAAAAGTGGTTTCCTGCACCAAGACAAGTGCGAAAAGTGGTTTTTCAACACTAACACAAGTGCGAAAAGTGGTTTTTCAACACTAACACAAGTGCGAAAAGTGGTTTTTCAACACTAACACAAGTGCGAAAAGTGGTTTTTCCACACTAATACAAGTGCAAAAGTGGTTTCCTGCACCAACACAAGTGCGAAAAGTGGTTTTTCAACACTAACACAAGTGCGAAAAGTGGTTTTTCCACACTATCACAAGTGCAAAAAGTGTTTTTTCCACACTAATACAAGTGCAAAAGTGGTTTCCTGCACCAACACAAGTGCGAAAAGTGGTTTTTCAACACTATCATAAGTGCAAAAAGTGTTTTTCCACACTAATACAAGTGCAAAAGTGGTTTCCTGCACCAACACAAGTGTGAAAAGTGGTTTTTCAACACTAACACAAGTGCGAAAAGTGGTTTTTCAACACTAACACAAGTGCAAAAGTGGTTTCCTGCACCAACACAAGTGTGAAAAGTGGTTTTTCAACACTAACACAAGTGCGAAAAGTGGTTTTTAAACACTAACACAAGTGCGAAAAGTGTTTTTTCCACACTAATACAAGTGCAAAAGTGGTTTCCTGCACCAACACAAGTGCGAAAAGTGGTTTTTCAACACTAACACAAGTGCGAAAAGTGGTTTTTCAACACTAACACAAGTGCGAAAAGTGGTTTTTCAACACTAACACAAGTGCGAAAAGTGGATTTTCAACACTAACACAAGTGCGAAAAGTGGTTTTTCCACACTAATACAAGTGCAAAAGTGGTTTCCTGTACCAACACAAGTGCGAAAAGTGGTTTTTCAACACTAACAAAATTGCTAAAAGTGGTTTTTCAACACTATCACAAGTGCAAAAAGTGTTTTTTCCACACTAATACAAGTGCAAAAGTGGTTTCCTGCACCAACACAAGTGCGAAAAGTGGTTTTTCAACACTAACACAAGTGCGAAAAGTGGTTTTTCAACACTAACACAAGTGCGAAAAGTGGTTTTTCAACACTAACACAAGTGCGAAAAGTGTTTTTTCCACATTAATACAAGTGCAAAAGTGGTTTCCTGCACCAACACAAGTGCGAAAAGTGGTTTTTCAACACTAAAACAAGTGCAAAAAGTGGTTTTTCAACCTATCACAAGTGCAAAAAGTGTTTTTTCCACACTAATACAAGTGCAAAAGTGGTTTCCTGCACCAACACAAGTGCGAAAAGTGGTTTTTCAACACTAACACAAGTGCAAAAAGTGGTTTTTCAACACTAACACAAGTGCGAAAAGTGGTTTTTCCACACTAATACAAGTGCAAAAGTGATTTCCTGCACCAACACAAGTGCGAAAAGTGGTTTTTCAACACTAACACAAGTGCGAAAAGTGTTTTTTCCACACTAATACAAGTGCAAAAGTGGTTTCCTGCACCAACACAAGTGCGAAAAGTGGTTTTTCAACACTAACACAAGTGCAAAAATGGTTTTTCAACACTAACACAAGTGCGAAAAGTGGTTTTTCAACACTAATACAAGTGCGAAAAGTGGTTTTTCCACACTAATACAAGTGCAAAAGTGGTTTCCTGCACCAACACAAGAGCGAAAAGTGGTTTTTCAACACTAACACAAGTGCGAAAAGTGGTTTTTCAACACTATCACAAGTGCAAAAAGTGTTTTTTCCACACTAATACAAGTGCAAAAGTGGTTTCCTGCACCAAGACAAGTGCGAAAAGTGGTTTTTCAACACTAACACAAGTGCGAAAAGTGGTTTTTCAACACTAACACAAGTGCGAAAAGTGGTTTTTCAACACTAACACAAGTGCGAAAAGTGGTTTTTCCACACTAATACAAGTGCAAAAGTGGTTTCCTGCACCAACACAAGTGCAAAAAGTGGTTTTTCAACACTAACACAAGTGCGAAAAGTGGTTTTTCCACACTATCACAAGTGCAAAAAGTGTTTTTTCCACACTAATACAAGTGCAAAAGTGGTTTCCTGCACCAACACAAGTGCGAAAAGTGGTTTTTCAACACTAACACAAGTGCGAAAAGTGGTTTTTCAACACTAACACAAGTGCGAAAAGTGTTTTTTCCACACTAATACAAGTGCAAAAGTGGTTTCCTGCACCAACACAAGTGCGAAAAGTGGTTTTTCAACACTAACACAAGTGCGAAAAGTGGTTTTTCAACACTATCATAAGTGCAAAAAGTGTTTTTCCACACTAATACAAGTGCAAAAGTGGTTTCCTGCACCAACACAAGTGTGAAAACTGGTTTTTCAACACTAACACAAGTGCGAAAAGTGGTTTTTCAACACTAACACAAGTGCGAAAAGTGGTTTTTCCACACTAATACAAGTGCAAAAGTGGTTTCCTGCACCAACACAAGTGTGAAAAGTGGTTTTTCAACACTAACACAAGTGCGAAAAGTGGTTTTCAAACACTAACACAAGTGCGAAAAGTGTTTTTTCCACACTAATACAAGTGCAAAAGTGGTTTCCTGCACCAACACAAGTGCGAAAAGTGGTTTTTCAACACTAACACAAGTGCGAAAAGTGGTTTTTCAACACTAACACAAGTGCGAAAAGTGGATTTTCAACACTAACACAAGTGCGAAAAGTGGTTTTTCCACACTAATACAAGTGCAAAAGTGGTTTCCTGCACCAACACAAGTGTGAAAAGTGGTTTTTCAACACTAACACAAGTGCGAAAAGTGGTTTTTCAACACTAACACAAGTGCGAAAAGTGGTTTTTCCACACTAATACAAGTGCAAAAGTGGTTTCCTGCACCAACACAAGTGTGAAAAGTGGTTTTTCAACACTAACACAAGTGCGAAAAGTGGTTTTCAAACACTAACACAAGTGCGAAAAGTGTTTTTTCCACACTAATACAAGTGCAAAAGTGGTTTCCTGCACCAACACAAGTGCGAAAAGTGGTTTTTCAACACTAACACAAGTGCGAAAAGTGGTTTTTCAACACTAACACAAGTGCGAAAAGTGGTTTTTCAACACTAACACAAGTGCGAAAAGTGGATTTTCAACACGAACACAAGTGCGAAAAGTGGTTTTTCCACACTAATACAAGTGCAAAAGTGGTTGCCTGCACCAACACAAGTGCAAAAAGTGTTTTTTCCACACTAATACAAGTGCAAAAGTGGTTCCTGCACCAACACAAGTGCGAAAAGTGGTTTCCTTCACTAACACATGTGCGAAAAGTGGGTTTTCAACACTATCACAAGGGAAAAAAGTGGTTTTTCCACACTAATACAAGTGCAAAAGTGGTTTCCTGCACCAACACAAGTGCGAAAAGTGGTTTTTCAACACTAACACAAGTGCGAAAAGTGGTTTTTCAACACTAACACAAGTGCGAAAAGTGGTTTTTCCACACTAATACAAGTGCAAAAGTGGTTTCCTGCACCAACACAAGTGCGAAAGGTGGTTTTTCACCACTAACACAAGTGCGAAAAGTGGTTTTTCAACACTATCACAAGTGCAAAAAGTGTTTTTTCCACACTAATACAAGTGCAAAAGTGGTTTCCTGCACCAACACAAGTGCGAAAAGTGGTTTTTCAACACTAACACAAGTGCGAAAAGTGGTTTTTCAACACTAACACAAGTGCGAAAAGTGGATTTTCAACACTAACACAAGTGCGAAAAGTGGTTTTTCCACACTAATACAAGTGCAAAAGTGGTTTCCTGCACCAACACAAGTGCGAAAAGTGGTTTTTCAACACTAACAAAATTGCTAAAAGTGGTTTTTCAACACTATCACAAGTGCAAAAAGTGTTTTTTCCACACTAATACAAGTGCAAAAGTGGTTTCCTGCACCAACACAAGTGCGAAAAGTGGTTTTTCAACACTAACACAAGTGCGAAAAGTGGTTTTTCAACACTAACACAAGTGTGAAAAGTGGTTTTTCAACACTAACACAAGCGCGAAAAGTGTTTTTTCCACATTAATACAAGTGCAAAAGTGGTTTCCTGCACCAACACAAGTGCGAAAAGTGGTTTTTCAACACTAAAACAAGTGCAAAAAGTGGTTTTTCAACACTATCACAAGTGCAAAAAGTGTTTTTTCCACACTAATACAAGTGCAAAAGTGGTTTCCTGCACCAACACAAGTGCGAAAAGTGGTTTTTCAACACTAACACAAGTGCGAAAAGTGGTTTTTCAACACTATCACAAGTGCAAAAAGTGTTTTTTCCACACTAATACAAGTGCAAAAGTGGTTTCCTGCACCAACACAAGTGCGAAAAGTGGTTTTTCAACACTAACACAAGTGCGAAAAGTGGTTTTACAACACTAACACAAGTGCGAAAAGTGGTTTTTCCACACTAATACAAGTGCAAAAGTGATTTCCTGCACCAACACAAGTGCGAAAAGTGGTTTTTCAACACTAACACAAGTGCGAAAAGTGGTTTTTCAACACTAACACAAGTGCGAAAAGTGTTTTTTCCACACTAATACAAGTGCAAAAGTGGTTTCCTGCACCAACACAAGTGCGAAAAGTGGTTTTTCAACACTAACACAAGTGTGAAAAGTGGTTTTTCAACACTATCACAAGTGCAAAAAGTGTTTTTTCCACACTAATACAAGTGCAAAAGTGGTTTCCTGCACCAACACAAGTGCGAAAAGTGGTTTTTCAACACTAACACAAGTGCGAAAAGTGGTTTTTCAACACTAACACAAGTGCAAAAAGTGTTTTTTCCACACTTATACAAGTGCAAAAGTGGTTTCCTGCACCAACACAAGTGCGAAAAGTGGTTTTTCAACACTAACACAAGTGCCAAAAGTGGTTTTTCAACACTATCACAGGTGCAAAAGTGTTTTTTCCACACTAATACAAGTGCAAAAGTGGTTTCCTGCACCAACACAAGTGCGAAAAGTGGATTTTCAACACTAACACAAGTGCGAAAAGTGGTTTTTCAACACTATCACAAGTGCAAAAAGTGTTTTTTCCACACTAATACAAGTGCAAAAGTGGTTCCTGCACCAACACAAGTGCGAAAAGTGGTTTCCTTCACTAACACATGTGCGAAAAGTGGGTTTTCAACACTATCACAAGGGAAAAAAGTGGTTTTTCCACACTAATACAAGTGCAAAAGTGGTTTCCTGCACCAACACAAGTGCGAAAAGTGGTTTTTCAACACTAACACAAGTGCGAAAAGTGGTTTTTCAACACGAACACAAGTGCGAAAAGTGGTTTTTCCACACTAATACAAGTGCAAAAGTGGTTTCCTGCACCAACACAAGTGCGAAAAGTGGTTTTTCAACACTAACACAAGTGCAAAAAGTGGTTTTTCAACACTAACACAAGTGCGAAAAGTGGTTTTTCAACACTAATACAAGTGCGAAAAGTGGTTTTTCCACACTAATACAAGTGCAAAAGTGGTTTCCTGCACCAACACAAGAGCGAAAAGTGGTTTTTCAACACTAACACTAGTGCGAAAAGTGGTTTTTCAACACTATCATAAGTGCAAAAAGTGTTTTTCCCACACTAATACAAGTGCAAAAGTGGTTTCCTGCACCAACACAAGTGCGAAAAGTGGTTTTTCAACACTAACACAAGTGCGAACAGTGGTTTTTCAACACTAACACAAGTGCGAAAAGTGGTTTTTCCACACGAATACAAGTGCAAAAGTGGTTTCCTGCACCAACACAAGTGCGAAAAGTGGTTTTTCAACACTAACACAAGTGCGAAAAGTGGTTTTTCCACACTATCACAAGTGCAAAAAGTGTTTTTTCCACACTAATACAAGTGCAAAAGTGGTTTCCTGCACCAACACAAGTGCGAAAAGTGGTTTTTCAACACTAACACAAGTGCGAAAAGTGGTTTTTCAACACTAACACAAGTGCGAAGTGTTTTTTCCACAATAATACAAGTGCAAAAGTGGTTTCCTGCACCAACACAAGTGCGAAAAGTGGTTTTTCAACACTAACACAAGTGCGAAAGGTGGTTTTTCAACACTATCACAAGTGCAAAAAGTGTTTTTTCCACACTAATACAAGTGCAAAAGTGGTTTCTTGCACCAACACAAGTGTGAAAAGTGGTTTTTCAACACTAACACAAGTGCGAAAAGTGGTTTTTCAACACTAACACAAGTGCAAAAAGTGGTTTTTCCACACTAATACAAGTGCAAAAGTGGTTTCCTGCACCAACACAAGTGTGAAAAGTGGTTTTTCAATACTAACACAAGTGCGAAAAGTGGTTTTTCAACACTAACACAAGTGCGAAGTGTTTTTTCCACACTAATACAAGTGCAAAGTGGTTTCCTGCACCAACACAAGTGCGAAAAGTGTTTTCCAACACTAACACAAGTGCGAAAAGTGGTTTTTCAACACTAACACAAGTGCGAAAAGTGGTTTTTCAACACTAACACAAGTGCGAAAAGTGGATTTTCAACACTAACACAAGTGCGAAAAGTGGTTTTTCCACACTAATACAAGTGCAAAAGTGGTTTCCTGCACCAACACAAGTGCGAAAAGTGGTTTTTCAACACTAACACAATTGCTAAAAGTGGTTTTTCAACACTATCACAAGTGCAAAAAGTGTTTTTTCCAAACTAATACAAGTGCAAAAGTGGTTTCCTGCACCAACACAAGTGCGAAAAGTGGTTTTTCAACACTAACACAAGTGCGAAAAGTGGTTTTTCAATACTAACACAAGTGCGAAAAGTGGTTTTTCAACACTAACACAAGTGCGAAAAGTGTTTTTTCCACACTAATACAAGTGCAAAAGTGGTTTCCTGCACCAACACAAGTACGAAAAGTGGTTTTTCAACACTAACACAAGTGCGAAAAGTGGTTTTTCAACACTATCACAAGTGCGAAAAGTGTTTTTTCCACACTAATACAAGTACAAAAGTGGTTTCCTGCACCAACACAAGTGCGAAAAGTGGTTTTTCAACACTAACACAAGTGCGAAAAGTGGTTTTTCAACACTAACACAAGTGCGAAAAGTGGTTTTTCAACACTAAAACAAGTGCGAAAAGTGGTTTTTCCACACTAATACAAGTGCGAAAAGTGGTTTTTCCACACTAATACAAGTGCGAAAAGTGGTTTTTCCACACTAATACAAGTGCAAAAGTGGTTCCTGCACCAACACAAGTGCGAAAAGTGGTTTCCTTCACTAACACATGTGCGAAAATTGGGTTTTCAACACTATCACAAGGGAAAAAAGTGGTTTTTCCACACTAATACAAGTGCAAAAGTGGTTTCCTGCACCAACACAAGTGCGAAAAGTGGTTTTTCAACACTAACACAAGTGCGAAAAGTGGTTTTTCAACACTAACACAAGTGCGAAAAGTGGTTTTTCCACACTAACACAAGTGCGAAAGGTGGTTTTTCACCACTAACACAAGTGCGAAAAGTGGTTTTTCAACACCATCACAAGTGCAAAAAGTGTTTTTTCCACACTAATACAAGTGCAAAACTGGTTTCCTGCACCAACACAAGTGCGAAAAGTGGTTTTTCAACACTAACACAATTGCTAAAAGTGGTTTTTCAACACTAACACAAGTGCGAAAAGTGTTTTTTCCACACTAATACAAGTGCAAAAGTGGTTTCCTGCACCAACACAAGTGCGAAAAGTGGTTTTTCAACACTAACACAAGTGCAAAAAGTGTTTTTTCAACACTAACACAAGTGCGAAAAGTGGTTTTTCAACACTAATACAAGTGCGAAAAGTAGTTTTTCCACACTAATACAAGTGCAAAAGTGGTTTCCTGCACCAACACAAGAGCGAAAAGTGGTTTTTCAACACTAACACTAGTGCGAAAAGTGGTTTTTCAACACTATCATAAGTGCAAAAAGTGTTTTTTCCACACTAATACAAGTGCAAAAGTGGTTTCCTGCACCAACACAAGTGCGAAAAGTGGTTTTTCAACACTAACACAAGTGCGAACAGTGGTTTTTCAACACTAACACAAGTGCGAAAAGTGGTTTTTCCACACGAATACAAGTGCAAAAGTGGTTTCCTGCACCAACACAAGTGCGAAAAGTGGTTTTTCAACACTAACACAAGTGCGAAAAGTGTTTTTTCCACAATAATACAAGTGCAAAAGTGGTTTCCTGCACCAACACAAGTGCGAAAAGTGGTTTTTCAACACTAACACAAGTGCGAAAAGTGGTTTTTCAACACTATCACAAGTGCAAAAAGTGTTTTTTCCACACTAATACAAGTGCAAAAGTGGTTTCTTGCACCAACACAAGTGCGAAAAGTGGTTTTTCAACACTAACACAAGTGCAAAAATTGGTTTTTCCACACTAATACAAGTGCAAAAGTGGTTTCCTGCACCAACACAAGTGTGAAAAGTGGTTTTTCAACACTAACACAAGTGCGAAAAGTGGTTTTTCAACACTAACACAAGTGCGAAGTGTTTTTTCCACACTAATACAAGTGCAAAAGTGGTTTCCTGCACCAACACAAGTGCGAAAAGTGTTTTCCAACACTAACACAAGTGCGAAAAGTGGTTTTTCAACACTAACACAAGTGCGAAAAGTGGTTTTTCAACACTAACACAAGTGCGAAAAGTGGATTTTCAACACTAACACAAGTGCGAAAAGTGGTTTTTTCCACACTAATACAAGTGCAAAAGTGGTTTCCTGCACCAACACAAGTGCGAAAAGTGGTTTTTCAACACTAACACAATTGCTAAAAGTGGTTTTTCAACACTATCACAAGTGCAAAAAGTGTTTTTTCCAAACTAATACAAGTGCAAAAGTGGTTTCCTGCACCAACACAAGTGCGAAAAGTGGTTTTTCAACACTAACACAAGTGCGAAAAGTGGTTTTTCAATACTAACACAAGTGCGAAAAGTGGTTTTCAACACTAACACAAGTGCGAAAAGTGTTTTTTCCACACTAATACAAGTGCAAAAGTGGTTTCCTGCACCAACACAAGTACGAAAAGTGGTTTTTCAACACTAACACAAGTGCGAAAAGTGGTTTTTCAATACTAACACAAGTGCGAAAAGTGGTTTTCAACACTAACACAAGTGCGAAAAGTGTTTTTTCCACACTAACACAAGTGCGAAAAGTGGTTTTTCAACACTATCACAAGTGCGAAAAGTGTTTTTTCCACACTAATACAAGTGCAAAAGTGGTTTCCTGCACCAACACAAGTGCGAAAAGTGGTTTTTCAACACTAACACAAGTGCGAAAAGTGGTTTTTCAACACTAACACAAGTGCGAAAAGTGGTTTTTCAACACTAATACAAGTGCGAAAAGTGGTTTTTCCACACTAATACAAGTGCGAAAAGTGGTTTTTCCACACTAATACAAGTGCAAAAGTGGTTTCCTGCACCAACACAAGTGCGAAAAGTGGTTTTTCAACACTAACACAAGTGCGAAAAGTGGTTTTTCAACACTATCACAAGTGCAAAAAGTGTTTTTTCCACACTAATACAAGTGCAAAAGTGGTTTCCTGCACTAACACAAGTGCGAAAAGTGGATTTTCAACACTAACCCAAGTGCGAAAAGTGGTTTTTCAACACTATCACAAGTGCAAAAACTGTTTTTTCCACACTAATACAAGTGCAAAAGTGGTTCCTGCACCAACACAAGTGCGAAAAGTGGTTTCCTTCACTAACACATGTGCGAAAAGTGGGTTTTCAACACTATCACAAGGGCAAAAAGTGGTTTTTCCACACTAATACAAGTGCAAAAGTAGTTTCCTGCACCAACACAAGTGCGAAAAGTGGTTATTCAACACTAACACAAGTGCGAAAAGTGGTTTTTCAACACTAACACAAGTGCGAAAAGTGGTTTTTCCACACTAATACAAGTGCAAAAGTGGTTTCCTGTACCAACACAAGTGCGAAAAGTGGTTTTTCACCACTAACACAAGTGCGAAAAGTGGTTTTTCAACACTATCACAAGTGCAAAAAGTGTTTTTTCCACACTAATACAAGTGCAAAAGTGGTTTCCTGCACCAACACAAGTACGAAAAGTGGTTTTTCAACACTAACACAAGTGCGAAAAGTGGTTTTTCAACACTATCACAAGTGCGAAAAGTGGTTTTTCCACACTAATACAAGTGCAAAAGTAGTTTCCTGCACCAACACAAGTGCGAAAAGTGGTTTTTCAACACTAACACAAGTGCGAAAAGTGGTTTTTCAACACTAACACAAGTGCGAAAAGTGGTTTTTCAACACTAATACAAGTGCGAAAAGTGGTTTTTCCACACTAATACAAGTGCAAAAGTGGTTTCCTGCACCAACACAAGTGCGAAAAGTGGTTTTTCAACACTAACACAAGTGCGAAAAGTGGTTTTTCAACACTATCACAAGTGCAAAAAGTGTTTTTTCCACACTAATACAAGTGCGAAAAGTGGTTTCCTGCACCAACACAAGTGCGAAAAGTGGTTTTTCAACACTAACACAAATGCGAAAAGTGGTTTTTCAACACTAACACAAGTGCGAAAAGTGGTTTTCAACACTAACACAAGTGCAAAAAGTGGTTTTTCCACACTAATACAAGTGCGAAAAGTGGTTTCCTGCACCAACACAAGTGCGAAAAGTGGTTTTTCAACACTAACACAAGTGCGAAAAGTGGTTTTTCAACACTAACACAAGTGCGAAAAGTGTTTTTTCCACACTAATACAAGTGCAAAAGTGGTTTCCTGCACCAACACAAGTGCGAAAAGTGGTTTTTCAACACTAACACAAGTGCGAAAAGTGGTTTTTCAACACTATCACATGTGCAAAAAGTGTTTTTTCCACACTAATACAAGTGCAAAAGTGGTTTCCTGCACCAACACAAGTGCGAAAAGTGGTTTTTCAACACTAACACAAGTGCAAAAGTGGTTTTTCAACACTAACACAAGTGCGAAAAGTGGTTTTTCCACACTAATACAAGTGCAAAAGTGGTTTCCTGCACCAACACAAGTGCGAAAAGTGGTTTTTCAACACTAACACAAGTGCGAAAAGTGGTTTTTCAACACTAACACAAGTGCGAAAATTGGTTTTTCAACACTAACACAAGTGCGAAAAGTGGTTTTTCAACACTAACACAATTTCCAAAAGTGGTTTTTCCACACTAATACAAGTGCAAGAGTGGTTTCCTGCACCAACACAAGTGCGGAAAGTGGTTTTTCAACACTAACACAATTGCTAAAAGTGGTTTTTCAACACTATCACAAGTGCAAAGAGTGTTTTTTCCACACTAATACAAGTGCAAAAGTGGTTTTTCAACACTAACACAAGTGCGAAAAGTGGTTTTTCAACACTAACACAAGTGCGAAAAGTGGTTTTTCAACACTAACACAATTTCCAAAAGTGGTTTTTCCACACTAATACAAGTGCAAGAGTGGTTTCCTGCACCAACACAAGTGCGGAAAGTGGTTTTTCAACACTAACACAATTGCTAAAAGTGGTTTTTCAACACTATCACAAGTGCAAAAAGTGTTTTTTCCACACTAATACAAGTGCAAAAGTGGTTTCCTGCACCAACACAAGTGCGAAAAGTGGTTTTTCAACACTAACACAAGTGCGAAAAGTGGTTTTTCAACACTAACACAAGTGCGAAAAGTGGTTTTTCAACACTAACACAAGTGCGAAAAGTGGTTTTTGCACACTAATACAAGTGCAAAAGTGGTTTCCTGCACCAACACAAGTGCGAAAAGTGGTTTATCAACACTAAAACAAGTGCGAAAAGTGGTTTTTCAACACTATCACAAGTGCAAAAAGTGTTTTATCCACACTAATACAAGTGCAAAAGTGGTTTCCTGCACCAACACAAGTGCAAAAAGTGGTTTTTCAACACTAACACAAGTGCGAAAAGTGGTTTTTCAACACTAACACAAGTGCGAAAAGTGTTTTTTCCACACTAATACAAGTGCAAAAGTGGTTTCCTGCACCAACACAAGTGCGAAAAGTGGTTTTTCAACACTAACACAAGTGCGAAAAGTGGTTTTTCAACACTATCACAAGTGCAAAAAGTGTTTTTTCCACACTAATACAAGTGCGAAAAGTGGTTTCCTGCACCAACACAAGTGCGAAAAGTGGTTTTTCAACACTAACACAAGTGCGAAAAGTGGTTTTCAAACACTAACACAAGTGCGAAAAGTGTTTTTTCCACACTAATACAAGTGCAAAAGTGGTTTCCTGCACCAACACAAGTGCGAAAAGTGGTTTTTCAACACTAACACAAGTGCGAAAAGTGGTTTTTCAACACTAACACAAGTGCGAAAAGTGGTTTTTCAACACTAACACAAGTGCGAAAAGTGGATTTTCAACACGAACACAAGTGCGAAAAGTGGTTTTTCCACACTAATACAAGTGCAAAAGTGGTTGCCTGCACCAACACAAGTGCAAAAAGTGTTTTTTCCACACTAATACAAGTGCAAAAGTGGTTCCTGCACCAACACAAGTGTGAAAAGTGGTTTTTCAACACTAACACAAGTGCGAAAAGTGTTTTTTCCACACTAATACAAGTGCAAAAGTGGTTTCCTGCACCAACACAAGTGCGAAAAGTGGTTTTTCAACACTAACACAAGTGCAAAAAGTGGTTTTTCAACACTAACACAAGTGCGAAAAGTGGTTTTTCAACACTAATACAAGTGCGAAAAGTAGTTTTTCCACACTAATACAAGTGCAAAAGTGGTTTCCTGCACCAACACAAGAGCGAAAAGTGGTTTTTCAACACTAACACTAGTGCGAAAAGTGGTTTTTCAACACTATCATAAGTGCAAAAAGTGTTTTTTCCACACTAATACAAGTGCAAAAGTGGTTTCCTGCACCAACACAAGTGCGAAAAGTGGTTTTTCAACACTAACACAAGTGCGAACAGTGGTTTTTCAACACTAACACAAGTGCGAAAAGTGGTTTTTCCACACGAATACAAGTGCAAAAGTGGTTTCCTGCACCAACACAAGTGCGAAAAGTGGTTTTTCAACACTAACACAAGTGCGAAAAGTGTTTTTTCCACAATAATACAAGTGCAAAAGTGGTTTCCTGCACCAACACAAGTGCGAAAAGTGGTTTTTCAACACTAACACAAGTGCGAAAAGTGGTTTTTCAACACTATCACAAGTGCAAAAAGTGTTTTTTCCACACTAATACAAGTGCAAAAGTGGTTTCTTGCACCAACACAAGTGCGAAAAGTGGTTTTTCAACACTAACACAAGTGCAAAAATTGGTTTTTCCACACTAATACAAGTGCAAAAGTGGTTTCCTGCACCAACACAAGTGTGAAAAGTGGTTTTTCAACACTAACACAAGTGCGAAAAGTGGTTTTTCAACACTAACACAAGTGCGAAGTGTTTTTTCCACACTAATACAAGTGCAAAAGTGGTTTCCTGCACCAACACAAGTGCGAAAAGTGGTTTTTCAACACTAACACAATTGCTAAAAGTGGTTTTTCAACACTAACACAAGTGCGAAAAGTGGATTTTCAACACTAACACAAGTGCGAAAAGTGGTTTTTTCCACACTAATACAAGTGCAAAAGTGGTTTCCTGCACCAACACAAGTGCGAAAAGTGGTTTTTCAACACTAACACAATTGCTAAAAGTGGTTTTTCAACACTATCACAAGTGCAAAAAGTGTTTTTTCCAAACTAATACAAGTGCAAAAGTGGTTTCCTGCACCAACACAAGTGCGAAAAGTGGTTTTTCAACACTAACACAAGTGCGAAGTGTTTTTTCCACACTAATACAAGTGCAAAAGTGGTTTCCTGCACCAACACAAGTGCGAAAAGTGTTTTCCAACACTAACACAAGTGCGAAAAGTGGTTTTTCAACACTAACACAAGTGCGAAAAGTGGTTTTTCAACACTAACACAAGTGCGAAAAGTGGATTTTCAACACTAACACAAGTGCGAAAAGTGGTTTTTTCCACACTAATACAAGTGCAAAAGTGGTTTCCTGCACCAACACAAGTGCGAAAAGTGGTTTTTCAACACTAACACAATTGCTAAAAGTGGTTTTTCAACACTATCACAAGTGCAAAAAGTGTTTTTTCCAAACTAATACAAGTGCAAAAGTGGTTTCCTGCACCAACACAAGTGCGAAAAGTGGTTTTTCAACACTAACACAAGTGCGAAAAGTGGTTTTTCAATACTAACACAAGTGCGAAAAGTGGTTTTTCAACACTATCACAAGTGCGAAAAGTGTTTTTTCAACACTAATACAAGTGCAAAAGTGGTTTCCTGCACCAACACAAGTGCGAAAAGTGGTTTTTCAACACTAACACAAGTGCGAAAAGTGGTTTTTCAACACTAACACAAGTGCGAAAAGTGGTTTTTCAACACTAATACAAGTGCGAAAAGTGGTTTTTCCACACTAATACAAGTGCGAAAAGTGGTTTTTCCACACTAATACAAGTGCAAAAGTGGTTTCCTGCACCAACACAAGTGCGAAAAGTGGTTTTTCAACACTAACACAAGTGCGAAAAGTGGTTTTTCAACACTATCACAAGTGCAAAAAGTGTTTTTTCCACACTAATACAAGTGCAAAAGTGGTTTCCTGCACTAACACAAGTGCGAAAAGTGGATTTTCAACACTAACCCAAGTGCGAAAAGTGGTTTTTCAACACTATCACAAGTGCAAAAACTGTTTTTTCCACACTAATACAAGTGCAAAAGTGGTTCCTGCACCAACACAAGTGCGAAAAGTGGTTTCCTTCACTAACACATGTGCGAAAAGTGGGTTTTCAACACTATCACAAGGGCAAAAAGTGTTTTTTCCACACTAATACAAGTGCAAAAGTAGTTTCCTGCACCAACACAAGTGCGAAAAGTGGTTATTCAACACTAACACAAGTGCGAAAAGTGGTTTTTCAACACTAACACAAGTGCGAAAAGTGGTTTTTCCACACTAATACAAGTGCAAAAGTGGTTTCCTGTACCAACACAAGTGCGAAAAGTGGTTTTTCACCACTAACACAAGTGCGAAAAGTGGTTTTTCAACACTATCACAAGTGCAAAAAGTGTTTTTTCCACACTAATACAAGTGCAAAAGTGGTTTCCTGCACCAACACAAGTACGAAAAGTGGTTTTTCAACACTAACACAAGTGCGAAAAGTGGTTTTTCAACACTATCACAAGTGCGAAAAGTGGTTTTTCCACACTAATACAAGTGCAAAAGTAGTTTCCTGCACCAACACAAGTGCGAAAAGTGGTTTTTCAACACTAACACAAGTGCGAAAAGTGGTTTTTCAACACTAACACAAGTGCGAAAAGTGGTTTTTCAACACTAATACAAGTGCGAAAAGTGGTTTTTCCACACTAATACAAGTGCAAAAGTGGTTTCCTGCACCAACACAAGTGCGAAAAGTGGTTTTTCAACACTAACACAAGTGCGAAAAGTGGTTTTTCAACACTATCACAAGTGCAAAAAGTGTTTTTTCCACACTAATACAAGTGCGAAAAGTGGTTTCCTGCACCAACACAAGTGCGAAAAGTGGTTTTTCAACACTAACACAAATGCGAAAAGTGGTTTTTCAACACTAACACAAGTGCGAAAAGTGGTTTTCAACACTAACACAAGTGCAAAAAGTGGTTTTTCCACACTAATACAAGTGCGAAAAGTGGTTTCCTGCACCAACACAAGTGCGAAAAGTGGTTTTTCAACACTAACACAAGTGCGAAAAGTGGTTTTTCAACACTAACACAAGTGCGAAAAGTGTTTTTTCCACACTAATACAAGTGCAAAAGTGGTTTCCTGCACCAACACAAGTGCGAAAAGTGGTTTTTCAACACTAACACAAGTGCGAAAAGTGGTTTTTCAACACTATCACATGTGCAAAAAGTGTTTTTTCCACACTAATACAAGTGCAAAAGTGGTTTCCTGCACCAACACAAGTGCGAAAAGTGGTTTTTCAACACTAACACAAGTGCAAAAGTGGTTTTTCAACACTAACACAAGTGCGAAAAGTGGTTTTTCCACACTAATACAAGTGCAAAAGTGGTTTCCTGCACCAACACAAGTGCGAAAAGTGGTTTTTCAACACTAACACAAGTGCGAAAAGTGGTTTTTCAACACTAACACAAGTGCGAAAATTGGTTTTTCAACACTAACACAAGTGCGAAAAGTGGTTTTTCAACACTAACACAATTTCCAAAAGTGGTTTTTCCACACTAATACAAGTGCAAGAGTGGTTTCCTGCACCAACACAAGTGCGGAAAGTGGTTCTTCAACACTAACACAATTGCTAAAAGTGGTTTTTCAACACTATCACAAGTGCAAAGAGTGTTTTTTCCACACTAATACAAGTGCAAAAGTGGTTTTTCAACACTAACACAAGTGCGAAAAGTGGTTTTTCAACACTAACACAAGTGCGAAAAGTGGTTTTTCAACACTAACACAATTTCCAAAAGTGGTTTTTCCACACTAATACAAGTGCAAGAGTGGTTTCCTGCACCAACACAAGTGCGGAAAGTGGTTTTTCAACACTAACACAATTGCTAAAAGTGGTTTTTCAACACTATCACAAGTGCAAAAAGTGTTTTTTCCACACTAATACAAGTGCAAAAGTGGTTTCCTGCACCAACACAAGTGCGAAAAGTGGTTTTTCAACACTAACACAAGTGCGAAAAGTGGTTTTTCAACACTATCACAAGTGCAAAAAGTGTTTTTTCCACACTAATACAAGTGCAAAAGTGGTTTCTTGCACCAACACAAGTGCGAAAAGTGGTTTTTCAACACTAACACAAGTGCAAAAATTGGTTTTTCCACACTAATACAAGTGCAAAAGTGGTTTCCTGCACCAACACAAGTGTGAAAAGTGGTTTTTCAACACTAACACAAGTGCGAAAAGTGGTTTTTCAACACTAACACAAGTGCGAAGTGTTTTTTTCCACACTAATACAAGTGCAAAAGTGGTTTCCTGCACCAACACAAGTGCGAAAAGTGGTTTTTCAACACTAACACAATTGCTAAAAGTGGTTTTTCAACACTAACACAAGTGCGAAAAGTGGATTTTCAACACTAACACAAGTGCGAAAAGTGGTTTTTTCCACACTAATACAAGTGCAAAAGTGGTTTCCTGCACCAACACAAGTGCGAAAAGTGGTTTTTCAACACTAACACAATTGCTAAAAGTGGTTTTTCAACACTATCACAAGTGCAAAAAGTGTTTTTTCCAAACTAATACAAGTGCAAAAGTGGTTTCCTGCACCAACACAAGTGCGAAAAGTGGTTTTTCAACACTAACACAAGTGCGAAGTGTTTTTTCCACACTAATACAAGTGCAAAAGTGGTTTCCTGCACCAACACAAGTGCGAAAAGTGTTTTCCAACACTAACACAAGTGCGAAAAGTGGTTTTTCAACACTAACACAAGTGCGAAAAGTGGTTTTTCAACACTAACACAAGTGCGAAAAGTGGATTTTCAACACTAACACAAGTGCGAAAAGTGGTTTTTTCCACACTAATACAAGTGCAAAAGTGGTTTCCTGCACCAACACAAGTGCGAAAAGTGGTTTTTCAACACTAACACAATTGCTAAAAGTGGTTTTTCAACACTATCACAAGTGCAAAAAGTGTTTTTTCCAAACTAATACAAGTGCAAAAGTGGTTTCCTGCACCAACACAAGTGCGAAAAGTGGTTTTTCAACACTAACACAAGTGCGAAAAGTGGTTTTTCAATACTAACACAAGTGCGAAAAGTGGTTTTTCAACACTATCACAAGTGCGAAAAGTGTTTTTTCAACACTAATACAAGTGCAAAAGTGGTTTCCTGCACCAACACAAGTGCGAAAAGTGGTTTTTCAACACTAACACAAGTGCGAAAAGTGGTTTTTCAACACTAACACAAGTGCGAAAAGTGGTTTTTCAACACTAATACAAGTGCGAAAAGTGGTTTTTCCACACTAATACAAGTGCGAAAAGTGGTTTTTCCACACTAATACAAGTGCAAAAGTGGTTTCCTGCACCAACACAAGTGCGAAAAGTGGTTTTTCAACACTAACACAAGTGCGAAAAGTGGTTTTTCAACACTATCACAAGTGCAAAAAGTGTTTTTTCCACACTAATACAAGTGCAAAAGTGGTTTCCTGCACTAACACAAGTGCGAAAAGTGGATTTTCAACACTAACCCAAGTGCGAAAAGTGGTTTTTCAACACTATCACAAGTGCAAAAACTGTTTTTTCCACACTAATACAAGTGCAAAAGTGGTTCCTGCACCAACACAAGTGCGAAAAGTGGTTTCCTTCACTAACACATGTGCGAAAAGTGGGTTTTCAACACTATCACAAGGGCAAAAAGTGGTTTTTCCACACTAATACAAGTGCAAAAGTAGTTTCCTGCACCAACACAAGTGCGAAAAGTGGTTATTCAACACTAACACAAGTGCGAAAAGTGGTTTTTCAACACTAACACAAGTGCGAAAAGTGGTTTTTCCACACTAATACAAGTGCAAAAGTGGTTTCCTGTACCAACACAAGTGCGAAAAGTGGTTTTTCACCACTAACACAAGTGCGAAAAGTGGTTTTTCAACACTATCACAAGTGCAAAAAGTGTTTTTTCCACACTAATACAAGTGCAAAAGTGGTTTCCTGCACCAACACAAGTACGAAAAGTGGTTTTTCAACACTAACACAAGTGCGAAAAGTGGTTTTTCAACACTATCACAAGTGCGAAAAGTGGTTTTTCCACACTAATACAAGTGCAAAAGTAGTTTCCTGCACCAACACAAGTGCGAAAAGTGGTTTTTCAACACTAACACAAGTGCGAAAAGTGGTTTTTCAACACTAACACAAGTGCGAAAAGTGGTTTTTCAACACTAATACAAGTGCGAAAAGTGGTTTTTTCCACACTAATACAAGTGCAAAAGTGGTTTCCTGCACCAACACAAGTGCGAAAAGTGGTTTTTCAACACTAACACAAGTGCGAAAAGTGGTTTTTCAACACTATCACAAGTGCAAAAAGTGTTTTTTCCACACTAATACAAGTGCGAAAAGTGGTTTCCTGCACCAACACAAGTGCGAAAAGTGGTTTTTCAACACTAACACAAATGCGAAAAGTGGTTTTTCAACACTAACACAAGTGCGAAAAGTGGTTTTCAACACTAACACAAGTGCAAAAAGTGGTTTTTCCACACTAATACAAGTGCGAAAAGTGGTTTCCTGCACCAACACAAGTGCGAAAAGTGGTTTTTCAACACTAACACAAGTGCGAAAAGTGGTTTTTCAACACTAACACAAGTGCGAAAAGTGTTTTTTCCACACTAATACAAGTGCAAAAGTGGTTTCCTGCACCAACACAAGTGCGAAAAGTGGTTTTTCAACACTAACACAAGTGCGAAAAGTGGTTTTTCAACACTATCACATGTGCAAAAAGTGTTTTTTTCCACACTAATACAAGTGCAAAAGTGGTTTCCTGCACCAACACAAGTGCGAAAAGTGGTTTTTCAACACTAACACAAGTGCAAAAGTGGTTTTTCAACACTAACACAAGTGCGAAAAGTGGTTTTTCCACACTAATACAAGTGCAAAAGTGGTTTCCTGCACCAACACAAGTGCGAAAAGTGGTTTTTCAACACTAACACAAGTGCGAAAAGTGGTTTTTCAACACTAACACAAGTGCGAAAATTGGTTTTTCAACACTAACACAAGTGCGAAAAGTGGTTTTTCAACACTAACACAATTTCCAAAAGTGGTTTTTCCACACTAATACAAGTGCAAGAGTGGTTTCCTGCACCAACACAAGTGCGGAAAGTGGTTTTTCAACACTAACACAATTGCTAAAAGTGGTTTTTCAACACTATCACAAGTGCAAAGAGTGTTTTTTCCACACTAATACAAGTGCAAAAGTGGTTTTTCAACACTAACACAAGTGCGAAAAGTGGTTTTTCAACACTAACACAAGTGCGAAAAGTGGTTTTTCAACACTAACACAATTTCCAAAAGTGGTTTTTCCACACTAATACAAGTGCAAGAGTGGTTTCCTGCACCAACACAAGTGCGGAAAGTGGTTTTTCAACACTAACACAATTGCTAAAAGT
>NW_027618943.1:0-57000 GCF_964187855.1 Myxine glutinosa
CACTTGTGTTGGTGCAGGAAACCACTTTTGCACTTGTATTAGTGTGGAAAAAACACTTTTTGCTCTTGTGAAAGTGTTGAAAAACCACTTTTCGCACTTGTGTTAGTGTAGAAAAACCACTTTTCCCACTTGTGTTTGTGCAGGAAACCACTTTTGCACTTGTATTAGTGTGGAAAAACCACTTTTCGCACTTATGTTAGTGTTGAAAAACCACTTTTCGCACTTGTGTTAGTGTTGAAAAACCACTTTCGCACGTGTTTGTGTTGAAAAACCACTTTTCGCACTTGTGTTGGTGTTGAAAAACCACTTTTCGCACTTGTGTTGGTGCAGGAAACCACTTTTGCACTTGTATTAGTGTGGAAAAAACACTTTTGCACTTGTGATAGTGTTGAAAAACCACTTTCGCACTTGTGTTTGTGTTGAAAAACCACTTTTCGCACTTGTGTTAATGTTGAAAAACCACTTTTCGCACTTGTGTTGGTGCAGGAAACCACTTTTGCACTTGTATTCGTGTGGAAAAAACACTTTTGCACTTGTATTAGTGTGGAAAAACCACTTTTCGCACTTGTGTTAGTGTTGAAAAACCACTTTTCGCACTTGTGTTGATGTTGAAAAAACACTTTTCGCACTTGTGTTGGTGCATGAAACCACTTTTGCACTTGTATTAGTGTGGAAAAACCACTTTTGCACTTGTATTAGTGTGGAAAAAACACTTTTCGCACTTGTGTTAGTGTTGAAAAACCACTTTTCCCACTTGTGTTTGTGCAGGAAACCACTTTTGCACTTGTATTAGTGTGGAAAAACCACTTTTCGCACTTGTGTTAGTGTTGAAAAACCACTTTTCGCACTTGTGTTGGTGTTGAAAAACCACTTTCGCACTTGTGTTTGTGTTGAAAAACCACTTTTCGCACTTGTGTTAGTGTTGAAAAACCACTTTTCGTACTTGTGTTGGTGCAGGAAACCACTTTTCGCACTTGTGTTAGTGTTGAAAAACCACTTTTCGCACTTGTGTTAGTGTTGAAAAACCACTTTTCGCACTTGTGTTAGTGTTGAAAAACCACTTTTCGCACTTGTGTTAGTGTTGAAAAACCACTTTTCGCACTTGTGTTAGTGCAGGAAACCACTTTTGCACTTGTATTAGTGTGGAAAAACCACTTTTCGCACTTGTGTTAGTGTTGAAAAACCACTTTTCGCACTTGTGTTAGTGTTGAAAAACCACTTTTCGCACTTGTGTTGGTGCAGGAAACCACTTTTGCACTTGTATTAGTGTGGAAAAACCACTTTTCGCACTTGTGTTAGTGTTGAAAAACCACTTTTCGCACTTGTGTTAGTGTTGAAAAACCACTTTTCGCACTTGTGTTAGTGTTGAAAAACCACTTTTCGCACTTGTGTTGGTGCAGGAAACCACTTTTGCACTTGCATTAGTGTGGAAAAAACACTTTTGCACTTGTATTAGTGCAGACAAACCATTTTTCGCACTTGTATTAGTGTGGAAAAAACACTTTTGCACTTGTATTAGTGTGGAAAAACCACTTTTCGCACTTGTGTTAGTGTTGAAAAAACACTTTTCGCACTTGTGTTGGTGCAGGAAACCACTTTTGCACTTGTATTAGTGTGGCAAAAACCACTTTTCGCACTTGTGTTAGTGTTGAAAAACCACTTTTCGCACTTGTGTTGGCGCAGGAAACCACTTTTGCACTTGCATTAGTGTGGAAAATCCACTTTTCGCACTTGTGTTAGTGTTGAAAAAACACTTTTCGCACTTGTGTTGGTGCAGGAAACCACTTTTGCACTTGTATTAGTGTGGAAAAAACACTTTTTGCACTTGTGATAGTGTTGAAAAACCACTTTTCGCACTTGTGTTGGCGCAGGAAACCACTTTTGCACTTGCATTAGTGTGGAAAATCCACTTTTCGCACTTGTGTTAGTGTTGAAAAACCACTTTTCGCACTTGTGTTGGTGCAGGAAACCACTTTTGCACTTATATTAGTATGGAAAAAACACTTTTTGCACATGTGATAGTGTTGAAAAACCACTTTTCGCACTTGTGTTAGTGTTGAAAAACCACTTTTTGCACTTGTGTTAGTGTTGAAAAACCACTTTTCGCACTTGTGTTGGTGCAGGAAACCACTTTTGCACTTGTATTAGTGTGGAAAAACCACATTTCGCACTTGTGTTAGTGTTGAAAAACCACTTTTCGCACTTGTGTTAGTGTTGAAAAACCACTTTTTGCACTTGTGTTGGTGCAGGAAACCACTTTTGAACTTGTATTAGAGTTGAAAAAACACTTTTCGCACTTGTGATAGTGTTGAAAAACCACTTTTTGCACTTGTGTTGGTGCAGGAAACCACTTTTGCACTTGTGATATTGTAGAAAAACCACTTTTCGCACTTGTGTTGGTGCAGGAAACCACTTTTGCACTTGTATTAGTGTGGAAAAACCACTTTTCGCAGTTGTGTTAGTGTTGAAAAACCACTTTTCACACTTGTGTTAGTGTTGAAAAACCACTTTTGCACTTGTATTAGTGTGGAAAAACCACTTTTCGCACTTGTGTTAGTGTTGAAAAACCACTTTTCGCACTTGTGTTAGTGTTGAAAAACCACTTTTCGCACTTGTGATAGTGTTGAAAAACCACTTTTCGCACTTGTGTTGGTGCAGGAAACCACTTTTGCACTTGTATTAGTGTGGAAAAACCACTTTTCGCACTTGTGTTAGTGTCGAAAAACCACTTTTCGCACTTGTGTTGGTGCAGGAAACCACTTTTGCACTTGTATTAGTGTGGAAAAACCACTTTTCGCACTTGAGTTAGTGTTGAAAAAGCACTTTTCGCACTTGAGTTAGTGTTGAAAAAACACTTTTCGCACTTGTGTTGGTGCAGGAAACCACTTTTGCACTTGTATTAGTGTGGAAAAACCACTTTTCGCACTTGTGTTAGTGTTGAAAAACCACTTTTCGCACTTGTGTTAGTGTTGAAAAACCACTTTCGCACCTGTGTTTGTGTTGAAAAACCACTTTTCGCACTTGTGTTAGTGTTGAAAAACCACTTTTCGTACTTGTGTTGGTGCAGGAAACCACTTTTCGCACTTGTGTTAGTGTTGAAAAACCACTTTTCGCACTTGTGTTAGTGTTGAAAAACCACTTTTCGTACTTGTGTTGGTGCAGGAAACCACTTTTGCACTTGTATTAGTGTGGAAAAACCACTTTTCGCACTTGTGTTAGTGTTGAAAAACCACTTTTCGCACTTGTTTTAGTGTTGAAAATCCACTTTTCGCACTTGTGTTAGTGTTGAAAAACCACTTTTCGCACTTGTGTTAGTGTTGAAAAACCACTTTTCGCACTTGTATTAGTGTGGAAAAACCACTTTTTGCACTTGTGTTAGTGTTGAAAAACCACTTTTTGCACTTGTGTTAGTGTTGAAAATCCATTTTTCGCACTTGTGTTAGTGTTGAAAAACCACTTTTCACACTTGTGTTGGTGCAGGAAACCACTTTTGCACTTGTATTAGTGTGGAAAAACCACTTTTCGCACTTGAGTTAGTGTTGAAAAAGCACTTTTCGCACTTGTGTTAGTGTTGAAAAAACACTTTTCGCACTTGTGTTGGTGCAGTAAACCACTTTTGCACTTGTATTAGTGTGGAAAAACCACTTTTCGCACTTGTGTTAGTGTTGAAAAACCACTTTTCGCACTTGTGTTGGTGCAGGAAACCACTTTTGCACTTGTATTAGTGTGGAAAAACCACTTTTCGCACTTGAGTTAGTGTTGAAAAAGCACTTTTCGCACTTGTGTTAGTGTTGAAAAAACACTTTTCACACTTGTGTTGGTGCAGGAAACCACTTTTGCACTTGTATTAGTGTGGAAAAACCACTTTTCGCACTTGTGTTAGTGTTGAAAAACCACTTTTCACACTTGTGTTAGTGTTGAAAAACCACTTTTGCACTTGTATTAGTGTGGAAAAACCACTTTTCGCACTTGTGTTAGTGTTGAAAAACCACTTTTCGCACTTGTGTTAGTGTTGAAAAACCACTTTTCGCACTTGTGTTAGTGTTGAAAAACCACTTTTCGCACTTGTGTTTATGTTGAAAAACCACTTTTCGCACTTGTGTTGGTGCAGGAAACCACTTTTGCACTTGTATTAGTGTGTAAAAACCACTTTTCGCACTTGTGTTAGTGTTGAAAAACCACTTTTTGCACTTGTGATAGTGTTGAAAAACCACTTTTCGCACTTGTGTTGGTGCAGGAAACCACTTTTGCACTTGTGTTAGTGTTGAAAAACAACTTTTCGCACTTGTGTTGGTGCAGGAAACCACTTTTGCACTTGTATTAGTGTGGAAAAAACACTTTTTGCACTTGTGATAGTGTTGAAAAACCACTTTTCGCACTCGTGTTAGTGTTGAAAAACCACTTTTCGCACTTGTGTTGGTGCAGGAAACCACTTTTGCACTTGTATTAGTGTGGAAAAACCACTTTTCGCACTTGTGTTTATGTTGAAAAACCACTTTTCGCACTTGTGTTGGTGCAGGAAACCACTTTTGCACTTGTATTAGTGTGGAAAAACCACTTTTCGCACTTGTGTTAGTGTTGAAAAACCACTTTTTGCACTTGTGATAGTGTTGAAAAACCACTTTGCGCACTTGTGTTGGTGCAGGAAACCACTTTTGCACTTGTGTTAGTGTTGAAAAACAACTTTTCGCACTTGTGTTGGTGCAGGAAACCACTTTTGCACTTGTATTAGTGTGGAAAAACCACTTTTCGCACTTGTGTTAGTGTTGAAAAACCACTTTTCGCACTTGTGTTGGTGCCGGAAACCACTTTTGCACTTGTATTAGTGTGGAAAAAACACTTTTTGCACTTGTGATAGTGTTGAAAAACCACTTTTTGCACTTGTGTTAGTGTAGAAAAACCACTTTTCGCACTTGTGTTGGTGCAGGAAACCACTTTTGCACTTGTATTAGTGTGGAAAAAACACTTTTTGCACTTGTGATAGTGTTGAAAAACCACTTTTCTCACTTGTGTTAGTGTTGAAAAACCACTTTTTGTCCTTGTGTTGGTGCAGGAAACCACTTTTGCACTTGTATCAGTGTGGAAAAAACACTTTATGCACTTGTGATAGTGTTGAAAAACCACTTTTCGCACGTGTTAATGTTGAAAAACCACTTTTCGCACTTGTGTTGGTGTAGGAAACCACTTTTGCACTTGTATTAGTATGGAAAAAACACTTTTTGCACTTGTGATAGTGTTGAAAAACCACTTTTCGCACTTGTGTTAGTGTTGAAAAACAACTTTTCGCACTTGTGTTAGTGTTGAAAAACCACTTTTCGCACTTGTGTTAGTGTTGAAAAACCACATTTCGCACTTGTGTTGGTGCAGGAAACCACTTTTGCACTTGAATTAGTGTGGGAAAACCACTTTTCGCACTTGTGTTAGTGTTGAAAAACCACTTTTCGCACTTGTGTTAGTGTTGAAAAACCACATTTCGCACTTGTGTTGGTGCAGGAAACCACTTTTGCACTTGAATTAGTGTGGGAAAACCACTTTTCGCACTTGTGTTAGTGTTGAAAAAACACTTTTCGCACTTGTGTTGGTGCAGTAAACCACTTTTGCACTTGTATTAGTGTGGAAAAACCACTTTTCGCACTTGTGTTAGTGTTGAAAAACCACTTTTCGCACTTGTGTTGGTGCAGGAAACCACTTTTGCACTTGTATTAGTGTGGAAAAACCACTTTTCGCACTTGAGTTAGTGTTGAAAAAGCACTTTTCGCACTTGTGTTAGTGTTGAAAAAACACTTTTCACACTTGTGTTGGTGCAGGAAACCACTTTTGCACTTGTATTAGTGTGAAAAACCACTTTTCGCACTTGTGTTAGTGTTGAAAAACCACTTTTCACACTTGTGTTAGTGTTGAAAAACCACTTTTGCACTTGTATTAGTGTGGAAAAACCACTTTTCGCACTTGTGTTAGTGTTGAAAAACCACTTTTCGCACTTGTGTTAGTGTTGAAAAACCACTTTTCGCACTTGTGTTAGTGTTGAAAAACCACTTTTCGCACTTGTGTTTATGTTGAAAAACCACTTTTCGCACTTGTGTTGGTGCAGGAAACCACTTTTGCACTTGTATTAGTGTGTAAAAACCACTTTTCGCACTTGTGTTAGTGTTGAAAAACCACTTTTTGCACTTGTGATAGTGTTGAAAAACCACTTTTCGCACTTGTGTTGGTGCAGGAAACCACTTTTGCACTTGTGTTAGTGTTGAAAAACAACTTTTCGCACTTGTGTTGGTGCAGGAAACCACTTTTGCACTTGTATTAGTGTGGAAAAAACACTTTTTGCACTTGTGATAGTGTTGAAAAACCACTTTTCGCACTCGTGTTAGTGTTGAAAAACCACTTTTCGCACTTGTGTTGGTGCAGGAAACCACTTTTGCACTTGTATTAGTGTGGAAAAACCACTTTTCGCACTTGTGTTTATGTTGAAAAACCACTTTTCGCACTTGTGTTGGTGCAGGAAACCACTTTTGCACTTGTATTAGTGTGGAAAAACCACTTTTCGCACTTGTGTTAGTGTTGAAAAACCACTTTTTGCACTTGTGATAGTGTTGAAAAACCACTTTGCGCACTTGTGTTGGTGCAGGAAACCACTTTTGCACTTGTGTTAGTGTTGAAAAACAACTTTTCGCACTTGTGTTGGTGCAGGAAACCACTTTTGCACTTGTATTAGTGTGGAAAAACCACTTTTCGCACTTGTGTTAGTGTTGAAAAACCACTTTTCGCACTTGTGTTGGTGCCGGAAACCACTTTTGCACTTGTATTAGTGTGGAAAAAACACTTTTTGCACTTGTGATAGTGTTGAAAAACCACTTTTTGCACTTGTGTTAGTGTAGAAAAACCACTTTTCGCACTTGTGTTGGTGCAGGAAACCACTTTTGCACTTGTATTAGTGTGGAAAAAACACTTTTTGCACTTGTGATAGTGTTGAAAAACCACTTTTCTCACTTGTGTTAGTGTTGAAAAACCACTTTTTGTCCTTGTGTTGGTGCAGGAAACCACTTTTGCACTTGTATCAGTGTGGAAAAAACACTTTATGCACTTGTGATAGTGTTGAAAAACCACTTTTCGCACGTGTTAATGTTGAAAAACCACTTTTCGCACTTGTGTTGGTGTAGGAAACCACTTTTGCACTTGTATTAGTATGGAAAAAACACTTTTTGCACTTGTGATAGTGTTGAAAAACCACTTTTCGCACTTGTGTTAGTGTTGAAAAACAACTTTTCGCACTTGTGTTAGTGTTGAAAAACCACTTTTCGCACTTGTGTTAGTGTTGAAAAACCACATTTCGCACTTGTGTTGGTGCAGGAAACCACTTTTGCACTTGAATTAGTGTGGGAAAACCACTTTTCGCACTTGTGTTAGTGTTGAAAAACCACTTTTCGCACTTGTGTTAGTGTTGAAAAACCACTTTTCGTACTTGTGTTAGTGTTGAAAAACCACTTTTCGCACGTGTGTTAGTGTTGAAAAACCACTTTTCACACTTGTGTTGGTGCAGGAAACCACTTTTGCACTTGTATTAGTATGGAAAAAACACTTTTTGCACATGTGATAGTGTTGAAAAACCACTTTTCACACTTGTGTTAGTGTTGAAAAACCACTTTTCGCACTTGTGTTGGTGCAGGAAACCACTTTTGCACTTATATTAGTGTGGAAAAACCACTTTTCGCACGTGTTAGTGTTGAAAAACCACTTTTCGCACTTGTGTTAGTGTTGAAAAACCACTTTTCGCACTTGTGTTGGTGCAGGAAACCACTTTTGCACTTGTATTAGTGTGGAAAAACCACTTTTCGCACTTGTGTTAGTGTTGAAAAACCACTTTTCACACTTGTGTTAGTGTTGAAAAACCACTTTTCGCACTTGTTAGTGTTGAAAAACCACTTTTCGCACTTGTGTTAATGTTGAAAAACCACTTTTCGCACTTGTGTTGTTGCAGGAAACCACTTTTGCACTTGTATTAGTGTGGAAAAACCACTTTTGCACTTGTATTAGTGTGGAAAAAACACTTTTTGCACTTGTGATAGTGTTGAAAAACCACTTTTCGCACTTGTGTTAGTGTTGAAAAACCACTTTTTGTACTTGTGTTGGTGCAGGAAACCACTTTTGCACGTATTAGTGTGGAAAAACCACTTTTCGCACTTGTGTTAGTGTTGAAAAACCACTTTCGCACTTGTGTTAGTGTTGAAAAACCACTTTTTGCACTTGTGATAGTGTTGAAAAACCACTTTTCGCACTTGTGTTAGTGTTGAAAAACCACTTTTCGCACTTGTGTTGGTATGCAGGAAACCACTTTTTGCACTTGTATTAGTATGGAAAAAACACTTTTTGCACATGTGATAGTGTTGAAAAACCACTTTTCGCACTTGTGTTAGTGTTGAAAAACCACTTTTCGCACTTGTGTTAGTGTTGAAAAACCACTTTTCGCACTTGTATTAGTGTGGAAAAACCACTTTTTGCACTTGTGTTAGTGTTGAAAAACCACTTTTGCACTTGTATTAGTGTGGAAAAAACACTTTTTGCACTTGTGTTGGTGCAGGAAACCACTTTTGCACTTGTATTAGTGTTGAAAAACCACTTTTCGCACTTGTGTTAGTGTTGAAAAACCACTTTTCGCACTTGTGTTAGTGTTGAAAAACCACTTTTTGCACTTGTGTTAGTGTTGAAAAACCACTTTTTGCACTTGTGATAGTGTTGAAAAACCACTTTTCGCACTTGTGTTAGTGTTGAAAAACCACTTTTCGCACTTGTGTTGGTGCAGGAAACCACTTTTGCACTTATATTAGTGTGGAAAAACCACTTTTCGCACGTGTTAGTGTTGAAAAACCACTTTTCGCACTTGTGTTGGTGCAGGAAACCACTTTTGCACTTGTATTAGTATGGAAAAAACACTTTTTGCACATGTGATAGTGTTGAAAAACCACTTTTCACACTTGTGTTAGTGTTGAAAAACCACTTTTCGCACTTGTGTTGGTGCAGGAAACCACTTTTGCACTTATATTAGTGTGGAAAAACCACTTTTCGCACGTGTTAGTGTTGAAAAACCACTTTTCGCACTTGTGTTAGTGTTGAAAAACCACTTTTCGCACTTGTGTTGGTGCAGGAAACCACTTTTGCACTTGTATTAGTGTGGAAAAACCACTTTTCGCACTTGTGTTAGTGTTGAAAAACCACTTTTCACACTTGTGTTAGTGTTGAAAAACCACTTTTCGCACTTGTTAGTGTTGAAAAACCACTTTTCGCACTTGTGTTAATGTTGAAAAACCACTTTTCGCACTTGTGTTGTTGCAGGAAACCACTTTTGCACTTGTATTAGTGTGGAAAAACCACTTTTGCACTTGTATTAGTGTGGAAAAAACACTTTTTGCACTTGTGATAGTGTTGAAAAACCACTTTTCGCACTTGTGTTAGTGTTGAAAAACCACTTTTTGTACTTGTGTTGGTGCAGGAAACCACTTTTGCACTTGTATTAGTGTGGAAAAACCACTTTTCGCACTTGTGTTAGTGTTGAAAAACCACTTTTCGCACTTGTGTTAGTGTTGAAAAACCACTTTTTGCACTTGTGATAGTGTTGAAAAACCACTTTTCGCACTTGTGTTAGTGTTGAAAAACCACTTTTCGCACTTGTGTTGGTGCAGGAAACCACTTTTGCACTTGTATTAGTATGGAAAAAACACTTTTTGCACATGTGATAGTGTTGAAAAACCACTTTTCGCACTTGTGTTAGTGTTGAAAAACCACTTTTCGCACTTGTGTTAGTGTTGAAAAACCACTTTTCGCACTTGTATTAGTGTGGAAAAACCACTTTTTGCACTTGTGTTAGTGTTGAAAAACCACTTTTGCACTTGTATTAGTGTGGAAAAAACACTTTTTGCACTTGTGTTGGTGCAGGAAACCACTTTTGCACTTGTATTAGTGTTGAAAAACCACTTTTCGCACTTGTGTTAGTGTTGAAAAACCACTTTTCGCACTTGTATTAGTGTGGAAAAACCACTTTTTGCACTTGTGTTAGTGTTGAAAATCCACTTTTCGCACTTGTGTTAGTGTTGAAAAACCACTTTCGCACTTGTGTTGGTGCAGGAAACCACTTTTGCACTTGTATTAGTGTGGAAAAACCACTTTTCGCACTTGTGTTAGTGTTGAAAAACCACTTTTCGCACTTGTGTTAGTGTTGAAAAACCACTTTTCGCACTTGTTTTAGTGTTGAAAATCCACTTTTCGCACTTGTGTTAGTGTTGAAAAAATACTTTTTGCACTTGTGTTAGTGTTGAAAAAACACTTTTCGCACTTGTGTTAGTGTTGAAAAACCACTTTTCGTACTTGTGTTAGTGTTGAAAAACCACTTTTCGCACTTGTGTTAGTGTTGAAAAAACACTTTTCGCACTTGTGTTAGTGTTGAAAAACCACTTTTCGTACTTGTGTTAGTGTTGAAAAACCACTTTTCGCACTTGTGTTAGTGTTGAAACACCACTTTTCGCACTTGTGTTGGTGCAGGAAACCACTTTTGCACTTGTATTAGTGTGGAAAAACCACTTTTCGCACTTGTGTTAGTGTTGAAAAACCACTTTTCGCACTTGTGTTAGTGTTGAAAAACCACTTTTCGCACTTGTGTTAGTGTTGAAAAACCACTTTTCGCACTTGTGTTAGTGTTGAAAAACCACTTTTCGCACTTGTGTTGGTGCAGGAAACCACTTTTGCACTTGTATTAGTGTGGAAAAAACACTTTTTGCACTTGTGATAGTGTTGAAAAACCACTTTTCGCACTTGTGTTGGCGCAGGAAACCACTTTTGCACTTGTATTAGTGTGGAAAAACCACTTTTCGCACTTGTTAGTGTTGAAAAACCACTTTTCGCACTTGTGTTGGTGCAGGAAACCACTTTTGCACTTGTATTAGTGTGGAAAAACCACTTTTCGCACTTGTGTTAGTGTTGAAAAACCACTTTTCGCACTTGTGTTAGTGTTGAAAAACCACTTTTCGCACTTGTTAGTGTTGAAAAACCACTTTTCGCACTTGTGTTGGTGCAGGAAACCACTTTTGCACTTGTATTAGTGTGGAAAAAACACTTTTTGCTCTTGTGAAAGTGTTGAAAAACCACTTTTCGCACTTGTGTTAGTGTAGAAAAACCACTTTTCCCACTTGTGTTTGTGCAGGAAACCACTTTTGCACTTGTATTAGTGTGGAAAAACCACTTTTCGCACTTATGTTAGTGTTGAAAAACCACTTTTCGCACTTGTGTTAGTGTTGAAAAACCACTTTCGCACGTGTTTGTGTTGAAAAACCACTTTTCGCACTTGTGTTGGTGTTGAAAAACCACTTTTCGCACTTGTGTTGGTGCAGGAAACCACTTTTGCACTTGTATTAGTGTGGAAAAAACACTTTTGCACTTGTGATAGTGTTGAAAAACCACTTTCGCACTTGTGTTTGTGTTGAAAAACCACTTTTCGCACTTGTGTTAATGTTGAAAAACCACTTTTCGCACTTGTGTTGGTGCAGGAAACCACTTTTGCACTTGTATTCGTGTGGAAAAAACACTTTTGCACTTGTATTAGTGTGGAAAAACCACTTTTCGCACTTGTGTTAGTGTTGAAAAACCACTTTTCGCACTTGTGTTGATGTTGAAAAACCACTTTTCGCACTTGTGTTGGTGCATGAAACCACTTTTGCACTTGTATTAGTGTGGAAAAACCACTTTTGCACTTGTATTAGTGTGGAAAAAACACTTTTCGCACTTGTGTTAGTGTTGAAAAACCACTTTTCCCACTTGTGTTTGTGCAGGAAACCACTTTTGCACTTGTATTAGTGTGGAAAAACCACTTTTCGCACTTGTGTTAGTGTTGAAAAACCACTTTTCGCACTTGTGTTGGTGTTGAAAAACCACTTTCGCACTTGTGTTTGTGTTGAAAAACCACTTTTCGCACTTGTGTTAGTGTTGAAAAACCACTTTTCGTACTTGTGTTGGTGCAGGAAACCACTTTTCGCACTTGTGTTAGTGTTGAAAAACCACTTTTCGCACTTGTGTTAGTGTTGAAAAACCACTTTTCGCACTTGTGTTAGTGTTGAAAAACCACTTTTCGCACTTGTGTTAGTGTTGAAAAACCACTTTTCGCACTTGTGTTAGTGCAGGAAACCACTTTTGCACTTGTATTAGTGTGGAAAAACCACTTTTCGCACTTGTGTTAGTGTTGAAAAACCACTTTTCGCACTTGTGTTAGTGTTGAAAAACCACTTTTCGCACTTGTGTTGGTGCAGGAAACCACTTTTGCACTTGTATTAGTGTGGAAAAACCACTTTTCGCACTTGTGTTAGTGTTGAAAAACCACTTTTCGCACTTGTGTTAGTGTTGAAAAACCACTTTTCGCACTTGTGTTAGTGTTGAAAAACCACTTTTCGCACTTGTGTTGGTGCAGGAAACCACTTTTGCACTTGCATTAGTGTGGAAAAAACACTTTTGCACTTGTATTAGTGCAGACAAACCATTTTTCGCACTTGTATTAGTGTGGAAAAAACACTTTTGCACTTGTATTAGTGTGGAAAAACCACTTTTCGCACTTGTGTTAGTGTTGAAAAAACACTTTTCGCACTTGTGTTGGTGCAGGAAACCACTTTTGCACTTGTATTAGTGTGGCAAAAACCACTTTTCGCACTTGTGTTAGTGTTGAAAAACCACTTTTCGCACTTGTATTAGTGTGGAAAAAACACTTTTTGCACTTGTGATAGTGTTGAAAAACCACTTTTCGCACTTGTGTTGGCGCAGGAAACCACTTTTGCACTTGCATTAGTGTGGAAAATCCACTTTTCGCACTTGTGTTAGTGTTGAAAAACCACTTTTCGCACTTGTGTTGGTGCAGGAAACCACTTTTGCACTTATATTAGTATGGAAAAAACACTTTTTGCACATGTGATAGTGTTGAAAAACCACTTTTCGCACTTGTGTTAGTGTTGAAAAACCACTTTTTGCACTTGTGTTAGTGTTGAAAAACCACTTTTCGCACTTGTGTTGGTGCAGGAAACCACTTTTGCACTTGTATTAGTGTGGAAAAACCACATTTCGCACTTGTGTTAGTGTTGAAAAACCACTTTTCGCACTTGTGTTAGTGTTGAAAAACCACTTTTTGCACTTGTGTTGGTGCAGGAAACCACTTTTGAACTTGTATTAGAGTTGAAAAAACACTTTTCGCACTTGTGATAGTGTTGAAAAACCACTTTTTGCACTTGTGTTGGTGCAGGAAACCACTTTTGCACTTGTGATATTGTAGAAAAACCACGTTTCGCACTTGTGTTGGTGCAGGAAACCACTTTTGCACTTATATTAGTGTGGAAAAACCACTTTTCGCACGTGTTAGTGTTGAAAAACCACTTTTCGCACTTGTGTTGGTGCAGGAAACCACTTTTGCACTTGTATTAGTATGGAAAAAACACTTTTTGCACATGTGATAGTGTTGAAAAACCACTTTTCACACTTGTGTTAGTGTTGAAAAACCACTTTTCGCACTTGTGTTGGTGCAGGAAACCACTTTTGCACTTATATTAGTGTGGAAAAACCACTTTTCGCACGTGTTAGTGTTGAAAAACCACTTTTCGCACTTGTGTTAGTGTTGAAAAACCACTTTTCGCACTTGTGTTGGTGCAGGAAACCACTTTTGCACTTGTATTAGTGTGGAAAAACCACTTTTCGCACTTGTGTTAGTGTTGAAAAACCACTTTTCACACTTGTGTTAGTGTTGAAAAACCACTTTTCGCACTTGTTAGTGTTGAAAAACCACTTTTCGCACTTGTGTTAATGTTGAAAAACCACTTTTCGCACTTGTGTTGTTGCAGGAAACCACTTTTGCACTTGTATTAGTGTGGAAAAACCACTTTTGCACTTGTATTAGTGTGGAAAAAACACTTTTTGCACTTGTGATAGTGTTGAAAAACCACTTTTCGCACTTGTGTTAGTGTTGAAAAACCACTTTTTGTACTTGTGTTGGTGCAGGAAACCACTTTTGCACTTGTATTAGTGTGGAAAAACCACTTTTCGCACTTGTGTTAGTGTTGAAAAACCACTTTTCGCACTTGTGTTAGTGTTGAAAAACCACTTTTTGCACTTGTGATAGTGTTGAAAAACCACTTTTCGCACTTGTGTTAGTGTTGAAAAACCACTTTTCGCACTTGTGTTGGTGCAGGAAACCACTTTTGCACTTGTATTAGTATGGAAAAAACACTTTTTGCACATGTGATAGTGTTGAAAAACCACTTTTCGCACTTGTGTTAGTGTTGAAAAACCACTTTTCGCACTTGTGTTAGTGTTGAAAAACCACTTTTCGCACTTGTATTAGTGTGGAAAAACCACTTTTTGCACTTGTGTTAGTGTTGAAAAACCACTTTTGCACTTGTATTAGTGTGGAAAAAACACTTTTTGCACTTGTGTTGGTGCAGGAAACCACTTTTGCACTTGTATTAGTGTTGAAAAACCACTTTTCGCACTTGTGTTAGTGTTGAAAAACCACTTTTCGCACTTGTATTAGTGTGGAAAAACCACTTTTTGCACTTGTGTTAGTGTTGAAAATCCACTTTTCGCACTTGTGTTAGTGTTGAAAAACCACTTTCGCACTTGTGTTGGTGCAGGAAACCACTTTTGCACTTGTATTAGTGTGGAAAAACCACTTTTCGCACTTGTGTTAGTGTTGAAAAACCACTTTTCGCACTTGTGTTAGTGTTGAAAAACCACTTTTCGCACTTGTTTTAGTGTTGAAAATCCACTTTTCGCACTTGTGTTAGTGTTGAAAAAATACTTTTTGCACTTGTGTTAGTGTTGAAAAAACACTTTTCGCACTTGTGTTAGTGTTGAAAAACCACTTTTCGTACTTGTGTTAGTGTTGAAAAACCACTTTTCGCACTTGTGTTAGTGTTGAAAAAACACTTTTCGCACTTGTGTTAGTGTTGAAAAACCACTTTTCGTACTTGTGTTAGTGTTGAAAAACCACTTTTCGCACTTGTGTTAGTGTTGAAAAACCACTTTTCGCACTTGTGTTGGTGCAGGAAACCACTTTTGCACTTGTATTAGTGTGGAAAAACCACTTTTCGCACTTGTGTTAGTGTTGAAAAACCACTTTTCGCACTTGTGTTAGTGTTGAAAAACCACTTTTCGCACTTGTGTTAGTGTTGAAAAACCACTTTTCGCACTTGTGTTAGTGTTGAAAAACCACTTTTCGCACTTGTGTTGGTGCAGGAAACCACTTTTGCACTTGTATTAGTGTGGAAAAAACACTTTTTGCACTTGTGATAGTGTTGAAAAACCACTTTTCGCACTTGTGTTGGCGCAGGAAACCACTTTTGCACTTGTATTAGTGTGGAAAAACCACTTTTCGCACTTGTTAGTGTTGAAAAACCACTTTTCGCACTTGTGTTGGTGCAGGAAACCACTTTTGCACTTGTATTAGTGTGGAAAAACCACTTTTCGCACTTGTGTTAGTGTTGAAAAACCACTTTTCGCACTTGTGTTAGTGTTGAAAAACCACTTTTCGCACTTGTTAGTGTTGAAAAACCACTTTTCGCACTTGTGTTGGTGCAGGAAACCACTTTTGCACTTGTATTAGTGTGGAAAAAACACTTTTTGCTCTTGTGAAAGTGTTGAAAAACCACTTTTCGCACTTGTGTTAGTGTAGAAAAACCACTTTTCCCACTTGTGTTTGTGCAGGAAACCACTTTTGCACTTGTATTAGTGTGGAAAAACCACTTTTCGCACTTATGTTAGTGTTGAAAAACCACTTTTCGCACTTGTGTTAGTGTTGAAAAACCACTTTCGCACGTGTTTGTGTTGAAAAACCACTTTTCGCACTTGTGTTGGTGTTGAAAAACCACTTTTCGCACTTGTGTTGGTGCAGGAAACCACTTTTGCACTTGTATTAGTGTGGAAAAAACACTTTTGCACTTGTGATAGTGTTGAAAAACCACTTTCGCACTTGTGTTTGTGTTGAAAAACCACTTTTCGCACTTGTGTTAATGTTGAAAAACCACTTTTCGCACTTGTGTTGGTGCAGGAAACCACTTTTGCACTTGTATTCGTGTGGAAAAACCACTTTTCGCACTTGTGTTAGTGTTGAAAAACCACTTTTCGCACTTGTGTTGGTGTTGAAAAACCACTTTCGCACTTGTGTTTGTGTTGAAAAACCACTTTTCGCACTTGTGTTAGTGTTGAAAAACCACTTTTCGTACTTGTGTTGGTGCAGGAAACCACTTTTCGCACTTGTGTTAGTGTTGAAAAACCACTTTTCGCACTTGTGTTAGTGTTGAAAAACCACTTTTCGCACTTGTGTTAGTGTTGAAAAACCACTTTTCGCACTTGTGTTAGTGTTGAAAAACCACTTTTCGCACTTGTGTTAGTGCAGGAAACCACTTTTGCACTTGTATTAGTGTGGAAAAACCACTTTTCGCACTTGTGTTAGTGTTGAAAAACCACTTTTCGCACTTGTGTTAGTGTTGAAAAACCACTTTTCGCACTTGTGTTGGTGCAGGAAACCACTTTTGCACTTGTATTAGTGTGGAAAAACCACTTTTCGCACTTGTGTTAGTGTTGAAAAACCACTTTTCGCACTTGTGTTAGTGTTGAAAAACCACTTTTCGCACTTGTGTTAGTGTTGAAAAACCACTTTTCGCACTTGTGTTGGTGCAGGAAACCACTTTTGCACTTGCATTAGTGTGGAAAAAACACTTTTGCACTTGTATTAGTGCAGACAAACCATTTTTCGCACTTGTATTAGTGTGGAAAAAACACTTTTGCACTTGTATTAGTGTGGAAAAACCACTTTTCGCACTTGTGTTAGTGTTGAAAAAACACTTTTCGCACTTGTGTTGGTGCAGGAAACCACTTTTGCACTTGTATTAGTGTGGCAAAAACCACTTTTCGCACTTGTGTTAGTGTTGAAAAACCACTTTTCGCACTTGTATTAGTGTGGAAAAAACACTTTTTGCACTTGTGATAGTGTTGAAAAACCACTTTTCGCACTTGTGTTGGCGCAGGAAACCACTTTTGCACTTGCATTAGTGTGGAAAATCCACTTTTCGCACTTGTGTTAGTGTTGAAAAACCACTTTTCGCACTTGTGTTGGTGCAGGAAACCACTTTTGCACTTATATTAGTATGGAAAAAACACTTTTTGCACATGTGATAGTGTTGAAAAACCACTTTTCGCACTTGTGTTAGTGTTGAAAAACCACTTTTTGCACTTGTGTTAGTGTTGAAAAACCACTTTTCGCACTTGTGTTGGTGCAGGAAACCACTTTTGCACTTGTATTAGTGTGGAAAAACCACATTTCGCACTTGTGTTAGTGTTGAAAAACCACTTTTCGCACTTGTGTTAGTGTTGAAAAACCACTTTTTGCACTTGTGTTGGTGCAGGAAACCACTTTTGAACTTGTATTAGAGTTGAAAAAACACTTTTCGCACTTGTGATAGTGTTGAAAAACCACTTTTTGCACTTGTGTTGGTGCAGGAAACCACTTTTGCACTTGTGATATTGTAGAAAAACCACGTTTCGCACTTGTGTTGGTGCAGGAAACCACTTTTGCACTTATATTAGTGTGGAAAAACCACTTTTCGCACGTGTTAGTGTTGAAAAACCACTTTTCGCACTTGTGTTGGTGCAGGAAACCACTTTTGCACTTGTATTAGTATGGAAAAAACACTTTTTGCACATGTGATAGTGTTGAAAAACCACTTTTCACACTTGTGTTAGTGTTGAAAAACCACTTTTCGCACTTGTGTTGGTGCAGGAAACCACTTTTGCACTTATATTAGTGTGGAAAAACCACTTTTCGCACGTGTTAGTGTTGAAAAACCACTTTTCGCACTTGTGTTAGTGTTGAAAAACCACTTTTCGCACTTGTGTTGGTGCAGGAAACCACTTTTGCACTTGTATTAGTGTGGAAAAACCACTTTTCGCACTTGTGTTAGTGTTGAAAAACCACTTTTTACACTTGTGTTAGTGTTGAAAAACCACTTTTCGCACTTGTTAGTGTTGAAAAACCACTTTTCGCACTTGTGTTAATGTTGAAAAACCACTTTTCGCACTTGTGTTGTTGCAGGAAACCACTTTTGCACTTGTATTAGTGTGGAAAAACCACTTTTGCACTTGTATTAGTGTGGAAAAAACACTTTTTGCACTTGTGATAGTGTTGAAAAACCACTTTTCGCACTTGTGTTAGTGTTGAAAAACCACTTTTTGTACTTGTGTTGGTGCAGGAAACCACTTTTGCACTTGTATTAGTGTGGAAAAACCACTTTTCGCACTTGTGTTAGTGTTGAAAAACCACTTTTCGCACTTGTGTTAGTGTTGAAAAACCACTTTTTGCACTTGTGATAGTGTTGAAAAACCACTTTTCGCACTTGTGTTAGTGTTGAAAAACCACTTTTCGCACTTGTGTTGGTGCAGGAAACCACTTTTGCACTTGTATTAGTATGGAAAAAACACTTTTTGCACATGTGATAGTGTTGAAAAACCACTTTTCGCACTTGTGTTAGTGTTGAAAAACCACTTTTCGCACTTGTGTTAGTGTTGAAAAACCACTTTTCGCACTTGTATTAGTGTGGAAAAACCACTTTTTGCACTTGTGTTAGTGTTGAAAAACCACTTTTGCACTTGTATTAGTGTGGAAAAAACACTTTTTGCACTTGTGTTGGTGCAGGAAACCACTTTTGCACTTGTATTAGTGTTGAAAAACCACTTTTCGCACTTGTGTTAGTGTTGAAAAACCACTTTTCGCACTTGTATTAGTGTGGAAAAACCACTTTTTGCACTTGTGTTAGTGTTGAAAATCCACTTTTCGCACTTGTGTTAGTGTTGAAAAACCACTTTCGCACTTGTGTTGGTGCAGGAAACCACTTTTGCACTTGTATTAGTGTGGAAAAACCACTTTTCGCACTTGTGTTAGTGTTGAAAAACCACTTTTCGCACTTGTGTTAGTGTTGAAAAACCACTTTTCGCACTTGTTTTAGTGTTGAAAATCCACTTTTCGCACTTGTGTTAGTGTTGAAAAAATACTTTTTGCACTTGTGTTAGTGTTGAAAAAACACTTTTCGCACTTGTGTTAGTGTTGAAAAACCACTTTTCGTACTTGTGTTAGTGTTGAAAAACCACTTTTCGCACTTGTGTTAGTGTTGAAAAAACACTTTTCGCACTTGTGTTAGTGTTGAAAAACCACTTTTCGTACTTGTGTTAGTGTTGAAAAACCACTTTTCGCACTTGTGTTAGTGTTGAAAAACCACTTTTCGCACTTGTGTTGGTGCAGGAAACCACTTTTGCACTTGTATTAGTGTGGAAAAACCACTTTTCGCACTTGTGTTAGTGTTGAAAAACCACTTTTCGCACTTGTGTTAGTGTTGAAAAACCACTTTTCGCACTTGTGTTAGTGTTGAAAAACCACTTTTCGCACTTGTGTTAGTGTTGAAAAACCACTTTTCGCACTTGTGTTGGTGCAGGAAACCACTTTTGCACTTGTATTAGTGTGGAAAAAACACTTTTTGCACTTGTGATAGTGTTGAAAAACCACTTTTCGCACTTGTGTTGGCGCAGGAAACCACTTTTGCACTTGTATTAGTGTGGAAAAACCACTTTTCGCACTTGTTAGTGTTGAAAAACCACTTTTCGCACTTGTGTTGGTGCAGGAAACCACTTTTGCACTTGTATTAGTGTGGAAAAACCACTTTTCGCACTTGTGTTAGTGTTGAAAAACCACTTTTCGCACTTGTGTTAGTGTTGAAAAACCACTTTTCGCACTTGTTAGTGTTGAAAAACCACTTTTCGCACTTGTGTTGGTGCAGGAAACCACTTTTGCACTTGTATTAGTGTGGAAAAAACACTTTTTGCTCTTGTGAAAGTGTTGAAAAACCACTTTTCGCACTTGTGTTAGTGTAGAAAAACCACTTTTCCCACTTGTGTTTGTGCAGGAAACCACTTTTGCACTTGTATTAGTGTGGAAAAACCACTTTTCGCACTTATGTTAGTGTTGAAAAACCACTTTTCGCACTTGTGTTAGTGTTGAAAAACCACTTTCGCACGTGTTTGTGTTGAAAAACCACTTTTCGCACTTGTGTTGGTGTTGAAAAACCACTTTTCGCACTTGTGTTGGTGCAGGAAACCACTTTTGCACTTGTATTAGTGTGGAAAAAACACTTTTGCACTTGTGATAGTGTTGAAAAACCACTTTCGCACTTGTGTTTGTGTTGAAAAACCACTTTTCGCACTTGTGTTAATGTTGAAAAACCACTTTTCGCACTTGTGTTGGTGCAGGAAACCACTTTTGCACTTGTATTCGTGTGGAAAAAACACTTTTGCACTTGTATTAGTGTGGAAAAACCACTTTTCGCACTTGTGTTAGTGTTGAAAAACCACTTTTCGCACTTGTGTTGATGTTGAAAAACCACTTTTCGCACTTGTGTTGGTGCATGAAACCACTTTTGCACTTGTATTAGTGTGGAAAAACCACTTTTGCACTTGTATTAGTGTGGAAAAAACACTTTTCGCACTTGTGTTAGTGTTGAAAAACCACTTTTCCCACTTGTGTTTGTGCAGGAAACCACTTTTGCACTTGTATTAGTGTGGAAAAACCACTTTTCGCACTTGTGTTAGTGTTGAAAAACCACTTTTCGCACTTGTGTTGGTGTTGAAAAACCACTTTCGCACTTGTGTTTGTGTTGAAAAACCACTTTTCGCACTTGTGTTAGTGTTGAAAAACCACTTTTCGTACTTGTGTTGGTGCAGGAAACCACTTTTCGCACTTGTGTTAGTGTTGAAAAACCACTTTTCGCACTTGTGTTAGTGTTGAAAAACCACTTTTCGCACTTGTGTTAGTGTTGAAAAACCACTTTTCGCACTTGTGTTAGTGTTGAAAAACCACTTTTCGCACTTGTGTTAGTGCAGGAAACCACTTTTGCACTTGTATTAGTGTGGAAAAACCACTTTTCGCACTTGTGTTAGTGTTGAAAAACCACTTTTCGCACTTGTGTTAGTGTTGAAAAACCACTTTTCGCACTTGTGTTGGTGCAGGAAACCACTTTTGCACTTGTATTAGTGTGGAAAAACCACTTTTCGCACTTGTGTTAGTGTTGAAAAACCACTTTTCGCACTTGTGTTAGTGTTGAAAAACCACTTTTCGCACTTGTGTTAGTGTTGAAAAACCACTTTTCGCACTTGTGTTGGTGCAGGAAACCACTTTTGCACTTGCATTAGTGTGGAAAAAACACTTTTGCACTTGTATTAGTGCAGACAAACCATTTTTCGCACTTGTATTAGTGTGGAAAAAACACTTTTGCACTTGTATTAGTGTGGAAAAACCACTTTTCGCACTTGTGTTAGTGTTGAAAAAACACTTTTCGCACTTGTGTTGGTGCAGGAAACCACTTTTGCACTTGTATTAGTGTGGCAAAAACCACTTTTCGCACTTGTGTTAGTGTTGAAAAACCACTTTTCGCACTTGTGTTGGCGCAGGAAACCACTTTTGCACTTGCATTAGTGTGGAAAATCCACTTTTCGCACTTGTGTTAGTGTTGAAAAAACACTTTTCGCACTTGTGTTGGTGCAGGAAACCACTTTTGCACTTGTATTAGTGTGGAAAAAACACTTTTTGCACTTGTGATAGTGTTGAAAAACCACTTTTCGCACTTGTGTTGGCGCAGGAAACCACTTTTGCACTTGCATTAGTGTGGAAAATCCACTTTTCGCACTTGTGTTAGTGTTGAAAAACCACTTTTCGCACTTGTGTTGGTGCAGGAAACCACTTTTGCACTTATATTAGTATGGAAAAAACACTTTTTGCACATGTGATTGTGTTGAAAAACCACTTTTCGCACTTGTGTTAGTGTTGAAAAACCACTTTTTGCACTTGTGTTAGTGTTGAAAAACCACTTTTCGCACTTGTGTTGGTGCAGGAAACCACTTTTGCACTTGTATTAGTGTGGAAAAACCACATTTCGCACTTGTGTTAGTGTTGAAAAACCACTTTTCGCACTTGTGTTAGTGTTGAAAAACCACTTTTTGCACTTGTGTTGGTGCAGGAAACCACTTTTGAACTTGTATTAGAGTTGAAAAAACACTTTTCGCACTTGTGATAGTGTTGAAAAACCACTTTTTGCACTTGTGTTGGTGCAGGAAACCACTTTTGCACTTGTGATATTGTAGAAAAACCACTTTTCGCACTTGTGTTGGTGCAGGAAACCACTTTTGCACTTGTATTAGTGTGGAAAAACCACTTTTCGCAGTTGTGTTAGTGTTGAAAAACCACTTTTCACACTTGTGTTAGTGTTGAAAAACCACTTTTGCACTTGTATTAGTGTGGAAAAACCACTTTTCGCACTTGTGTTAGTGTTGAAAAACCACTTTTCGCACTTGTGTTAGTGTTGAAAAACCACTTTTCGCACTTGTGATAGTGTTGAAAAACCACTTTTCGCACTTGTGTTGGTGCAGGAAACCACTTTTGCACTTGTATTAGTGTGGAAAAACCACTTTTCGCACTTGTGTTAGTGTTGAAAAACCACTTTTCGCACTTGTGTTGGTGCAGGAAACCACTTTTGCACTTGTATTAGTGTGGAAAAACCACTTTTCGCACTTGAGTTAGTGTTGAAAAAGCACTTTTCGCACTTGAGTTAGTGTTGAAAAAACACTTTTCGCACTTGTGTTGGTGCAGGAAACCACTTTTGCACTTGTATTAGTGTGGAAAAACCACTTTTCGCACTTGTGTTAGTGTTGAAAAACCACTTTTCGCACTTGTGTTAGTGTTGAAAAACCACTTTCGCACCTGTGTTTGTGTTGAAAAACCACTTTTCACACTTGTGTTAGTGTTGAAAAACCACTTTTCGTACTTGTGTTGGTGCAGGAAACCACTTTTCGCACTTGTGTTAGTGTTGAAAAACCACTTTTCGCACTTGTGTTAGTGTTGAAAAACCACTTTTCGTACTTGTGTTGGTGCAGGAAACCACTTTTGCACTTGTATTAGTGTGGAAAAACCACTTTTCGCACTTGTGTTAGTGTTGAAAAACCACTTTTCGCACTTGTTTTAGTGTTGAAAATCCACTTTTCGCACTTGTGTTAGTGTTGAAAAACCACTTTTCGCACTTGTGTTAGTGTTGAAAAACCACTTTTCGCACTTGTATTAGTGTGGAAAAACCACTTTTTGCACTTGTGTTAGTGTTGAAAAACCACTTTTTGCACTTGTGTTAGTGTTGAAAATCCATTTTTCGCACTTGTGTTAGTGTTGAAAAACCACTTTTCACACTTGTGTTGGTGCAGGAAACCACTTTTGCACTTGTATTAGTGTGGAAAAACCACTTTTCGCACTTGAGTTAGTGTTGAAAAAGCACTTTTCGCACTTGTGTTAGTGTTGAAAAAACACTTTTCGCACTTGTGTTGGTGCAGTAAACCACTTTTGCACTTGTATTAGTGTGGAAAAACCACTTTTCGCACTTGTGTTAGTGTTGAAAAACCACTTTTCGCACTTGTGTTGGTGCAGGAAACCACTTTTGCACTTGTATTAGTGTGGAAAAAACCACTTTTCGCACTTGAGTTAGTGTTGAAAAAGCACTTTTCGCACTTGTGTTAGTGTTGAAAAAACACTTTTCACACTTGTGTTGGTGCAGGAAACCACTTTTGCACTTGTATTAGTGTGGAAAAACCACTTTTCGCACTTGTGTTAGTGTTGAAAAACCACTTTTCACACTTGTGTTAGTGTTGAAAAACCACTTTTGCACTTGTATTAGTGTGGAAAAACCACTTTTCGCACTTGTGTTAGTGTTGAAAAACCACTTTTCGCACTTGTGTTAGTGTTGAAAAACCACTTTTCGCACTTGTGTTAGTGTTGAAAAACCACTTTTCGCACTTGTGTTTATGTTGAAAAACCACTTTTCGCACTTGTGTTGGTGCAGGAAACCACTTTTGCACTTGTATTAGTGTGTAAAAACCACTTTTCGCACTTGTGTTAGTGTTGAAAAACCACTTTTTGCACTTGTGATAGTGTTGAAAAACCACTTTTCGCACTTGTGTTGGTGCAGGAAACCACTTTTGCACTTGTGTTAGTGTTGAAAAACAACTTTTCGCACTTGTGTTGGTGCAGGAAACCACTTTTGCACTTGTATTAGTGTGGAAAAAACACTTTTTGCACTTGTGATAGTGTTGAAAAACCACTTTTCGCACTCGTGTTAGTGTTGAAAAACCACTTTTCGCACTTGTGTTGGTGCAGGAAACCACTTTTGCACTTGTATTAGTGTGGAAAAACCACTTTTCGCACTTGTGTTTATGTTGAAAAACCACTTTTCGCACTTGTGTTGGTGCAGGAAACCACTTTTGCACTTGTATTAGTGTGGAAAAACCACTTTTCGCACATGTGTTAGTGTTGAAAAACCACTTTTTGCACTTGTGATAGTGTTGAAAAACCACTTTGCGCACTTGTGTTGGTGCAGGAAACCACTTTTGCACTTGTGTTAGTGTTGAAAAACAACTTTTCGCACTTGTGTTGGTGCAGGAAACCACTTTTGCACTTGTATTAGTGTGGAAAAACCACTTTTCGCACTTGTGTTAGTGTTGAAAAACCACTTTTCGCACTTGTGTTGGTGCCGGAAACCACTTTTGCACTTGTATTAGTGTGGAAAAAACACTTTTTGCACTTGTGATAGTGTTGAAAAACCACTTTTTGCACTTGTGTTAGTGTAGAAAAACCACTTTTCGCACTTGTGTTGGTGCAGGAAACCACTTTTGCACTTGTATTAGTGTGGAAAAAACACTTTTTGCACTTGTGATAGTGTTGAAAAACCACTTTTCTCACTTGTGTTAGTGTTGAAAAACCACTTTTTGTCCTTGTGTTGGTGCAGGAAACCACTTTTGCACTTGTATCAGTGTGGAAAAAACACTTTATGCACTTGTGATAGTGTTGAAAAACCACTTTTCGCACGTGTTAATGTTGAAAAACCACTTTTCGCACTTGTGTTGGTGTAGGAAACCACTTTTGCACTTGTATTAGTATGGAAAAAACACTTTTTGCACTTGTGATAGTGTTGAAAAACCACTTTTCGCACTTGTGTTAGTGTTGAAAAACAACTTTTCGCACTTGTGTTAGTGTTGAAAAACCACTTTTCGCACTTGTGTTAGTGTTGAAAAACCACATTTCGCACTTGTGTTGGTGCAGGAAACCACTTTTGCACTTGAATTAGTGTGGGAAAACCACTTTTCGCACTTGTGTTAGTGTTGAAAAACCACTTTTCGCACTTGTGTTAGTGTTGAAAAACCACTTTTCGTACTTGTGTTAGTGTTGAAAAACCACTTTTCGCACGTGTGTTAGTGTTGAAAAACCACTTTTCGCACTTGTGTTGGTGCAGGAAACCACTTTTGCACTTGTATTAGTGTGGAAAAAACACTTTTTGCACTTGTGATAGTGTTGAAAAACCACTTTTCGCACTTGTGTTGGCGCAGGAAACCACTTTTGCACTTGTATTAGTGTGGAAAAACCACTTTTCGCACTTGTGTTGGTGCAGGAAACCACTTTTGCACTTGTATAAGTGTGGAAAAACCACTTTTCGCACTTGTGTTAGTGTTGAAAAACCACTTTTCGCACTTGTGTTAGTGTTGAAAAACCACTTTTCGCACTTGTGTTGGTGCAGGAAACCACTTTTGCACTTGTGTTTGTGCAGGAAACCACTTTTGCACTTGTGTTAGTGTTGAAAAACCACTTTTCGCACTTGTGTTAGTGTTGAAACACCACTTTTCGCACTTGTGTTAGTGTTGAAAAACCACTTTTCGCACTTGTGTTTGTGTTGAAAAACCACTTTTCGCACTTGTATTAGTGTGGAAAAACCACTTTTTGCACTTGTGTTAGTGTTGAAAATCCATTTTTCGCACTTGTGTTAGTGTTGAAAAACCACTTTTCACACTTGTGTTGGTGCAGGAAACCACTTTTGCACTTATATTAGTGTGGAAAATCACTTTTCGCACATGTGTTAGTGTTGAAAAACAACTTTTCGCACTTGTGTTAGTGTTGAAACACCACTTTTCGCACTTGTGTTAGTGTTGAAAAACCACTTTTCGCACTTGTGTTTGTGTTGAAAAACCACTTTTCGCACTTGTATTAGTGTGGAAAAACCACTTTTTGCACTTGTGTTAGTGTTGAAAATCCATTTTTCGCACTTGTGTTAGTGTTGAAAAACCACTTTTCACACTTGTGTTGGTGCAGGAAACCACTTGTATTTTTTTTTTTTTTTTTTTTTTTTTTTTTTTGTATACAAGATCGAGGCTCGTGAAAGAGCGAACATTAATCACACAGAAAGACAAACCGACACATAAAACATATAACATAGGGAGCGGTAGACAAGATGGGGAGAGAGGGGGAAGGACACAAACACAACATTTGAGAGCAGGGACCGAGAGACATGGAGACATCGAGAGATCTGAGAGAGGGCGAGGGCTTTGGGGGGGGGGGGGGGCGTGGGAAGGGGGCAGTGGGAGAGGTATAAAACATATGGACACTGCCAGGACTTCCAGGAAAGAAGTTGGAATTTCAAACAAGGTGGATCTGGGGTGAATTAGCGGGGGTAGAAAAGATCAAGGTTTTGGATGGGGGAAGATAAGAGATGGTGGTGAACAGCTGTTTTAAAGACCTGGAGGGAGGAGTGGGATTGAAGGGAGTGAGGGAGTTTGTTCCAGAGGCGGGAGAAAAGAGGAATGAAAGAGTGAAGGTGAGCGGAGAGCCGAGATTTCGGCAGTTTAACCATCAGAGGGTTGCTGGCAGATCTTGTGCGACCTGTAGGAATATTTGGGGGACAGAGCACAGAGAGAGCTGGGGGTGCAAGGCCGGAGAGGAGTCGGTAGAAGACAGAAAGACCACCTACCTGCCTGCGGTGAGTGAGTGAAAGGCCCTCAGAGATAGCTTCATCGCGGGAGATTCCAATAATTCTGAAAGCTTTGGTTTCAACAGCGTGAAGCCGAGCTAGGTGTGAGGCAGGAGCACCGGCCCATAGGGGAGAACAGTATTCCATTGAGCTGCGGATGAAAGCCTTGTATGTGGTGAGGAGCTCAGGTGTGCCGAGGAAGGACTTCGCACGACGGAGGATGCCCAGTCGGCGACTGGCTTTGGAGGCCAGCTTGGAAATGTGGTTTTCCCAAGAAAGATCATGGCAGATAGTGAGACCCAAAATCTTGAGCGACAGAACTTCTTGGAGAGGATTGTTGAGAAAGTAGATGGGAGGGTTGTCCAGTCGATCTTTTCGGAGAGACATAGTAAGAGTGTGAGATTTGTCAGGATTGAAAGACATGTTCCACTTGTTTGACCAGTCTGTGATTTTGTCCAGGTCTTCAGAGAGTGAGGAGGCAGCAGACTGCCGATCTGAGGGAAGAGGAATGGAGCGGCAGAGAGTGGAGTCATCAGCAAAGAGATAGAGAGGATTTTCGAGAGAGTCAGAGAGATCATTGATGAAGACCAGAAAAAGCACGGGGCCCAGAACACTGCCTTGGGGAACTCCAGCCTGAACAGGAAGAGGAGATGAGAGAAACCCATTCAGGGCCACACGTTGACGACGACTAGAGAGGAAGTCCGCCAGCCATGCGTGGAGATTTCCATGGATACCAAAGGAGGAGAGTTTGGTGAGCAGAGCGGGGTGCCAGACCGTGTCGAAGGCACGTGATATGTCGAGGGAGACAGCTCTAATTTCCTGTTTGGCATTGAGGACCTCCATCCATTGTTGAGACAGCAGAAGCAGCATGTCCAGAGTAGAGTGACCTGGTCTGAAACCAAATTGATGATCAGAGATCAAGCCATTGGAGAAGAGGAAAGATTTCATATCAGAAGCAATGATGGATTCCATGACTTTGCTGATAATTGGGAGAAGGCTGATTGGTCTGTAGTTGCTAGGATCTGTTTTTGCACCTTTTTTGTGCAAAGCGGTGATGTTGGCTGATTTCCAAGCAGATGGCAGTTGACCTTGAGCAAAAGAGAGGGTGAAGAGAACAGAGAGAGGGTGAGATAGAGCAGCAGAGCAGGATTTTAGGACCCGTGGGCTGATGCCGTCGGGTCCAGTTGCAGAATCAGAGTCGAGGGTTGACAGAAACTTTTCCACCTTGTCAGGAGGAAAGGACACGGAGTCCAGGAGCAGCAGGGTACGACTGGGTATGGTGGGTACAGAGAGGGATGGGTTTGGGACACAAGATTTAGAGGCAAACACAGAGTTGAGGCATTCAGCTTTTTCACGTGCGGAGTCAGCTGTGTAGCCGTTTGAGGTAAGGGAGGGGATGGAGGGGGAACAAACACCAGAAACGGATTTGACCAGACGCCACCAGGATTTGGAAGAGGGAGACAGATAAGAGAGTTCGGTCTTGAGAACGGAGAGATATTGTTTCCTGGCTCTCCTGAGGGTGGACACACACTTGTTTCGGGCTTTGTGAAAGGAAATGAGATTTCCTTCCGTTGGATTTGCTTTCCAGGAGACGAAGGCAAGTTGTTTCTGGGCAACAGCCTCACCACAAGATTCCGTGTACCATGGACGGGAGGAAGGGTATGACAACTGAAGACGAGATGGGATAAATCTGTGCATGAGAGAGAGCAATTTACTTTGGAAGAATTCCCAGGATGAGTTGATGTCAGAGGTGGTAGAGATGGGAGACCAGTCCAGATGATTGATGGCTGCTTGAAGACCGTGCCAGTTGGCCTGAGTGAAATGCCAGACTCGTCGACGCTGAGCAGGCTCCCTGAGGATGGTCAGAGAGATGTCCACTTTAACAAGGACATGATCAGATGATCCGATCGGAGCAGAAGAAGAGCAGCAGACATTTTCAGGGAAGTTAGTCATAACCAAGTCCAGAAGAGAAGATGTTCCGTTGACTGAGATCCGGGTCGGGAAATTGACAGATTGTGTCAGTCCCAGTGAGTCGCAGAAGTCCTTTGCTGAGGAGCCATGGCTGGTGAGAGAGGTACCCACACCCAGCCAACTGGCATGATGACAGTTGAAATCACCACATATGAGGAAGAGAGAGTTGGGATGAGTAGATAGAAGTTGGTCCATATCATCAGACAGCGAGATGTAGATGGAGTCATCACTGTTTGGTGGACGGTACAACACACATATGAACAAGAGGTGGGAGCGAAGGGGAAGCCGTAGCCAGAGGTATTCCTGGGGGTGAGGTGGAGAGAGTGCAGTGCAGGGCGAGTGAGGAAGAGAGTTTTTGATAAAGATAGCAACCCCGCCTCCAGGACGAGGCTCAGGTCTATCATACCGGAGGAGGGAGTAGCCCGGGAGAGATACTATGGAATCAGAGACATCATAAAGGAGGAAAGTTTCTGTTAAGCAGATCACGTCTGGTTTGACAGAAGCAACCTGTATGGAGAGATCAGTTAAGTTTGAACGAAGGCCCCGGATGTTTGAGGTCCATACCGTTAATGAAGAGGAAGGGGGAGCATCAGATACAGAACAGGGGGGAGGAGGGGTAGGGTAAGATGTGGAAGAGGTGGAAGAGGTAGGGAGAGCTGTTGAAGGTGTGTCAGAGATTTCAGAATAGCTTGGAGAAAGGGAAGGATGGGGCGGACAAAAGGTTTGATGGTGATTGGGTGAGCCACAATGAGGTGTTATTCGAGGAGGGGGAAGAGCGAGGCAGAAGGTTGGGGGAGATGGAGGTGAGAGTTTGAAGGGGGAAGAAGCGGGGAGGACGCTTTGAGGAGGGGGAGTGAGCGGGGGGAAATTGAGAAGCAATGAGGGTGGGGAGATTTGAAGGGGAGGGGTGAGGGGGGGTTTGGGAGGGAAGGGACAAGGGGAGGGATTTGAAAGGGATGGGATATGGGGGAGATTTGGAGGGGAGGGGTGAGGCAGGAGTCTAGGAGGGGAGGGGCGAGGGGGCGTCTTGGCGGGGAGGGGTGAGGGGGTAGTTTAGGAGGGAGGGGGCAAGGGGGGAGATTTGAAAGGGATGGGTGATGGGGAAGATTTGGAGGGGAGGGGTGATGGGGAAGATTTGGAGGGGAGGGGTTATGGGGAAGATTTGGAGGGGAGGGGTGAGATTGGATTTTTGAAAGTGTACGATTTATGGGAAACGAACATTTATTGCAAAATGAGTTTCTTGTGACCTTCGAGTTAAAAATACGTTTAAGGACGCTGGATGGAGGATGGAGTGCAGGAGAGTTTAGGGAATGTAGAAAAAAGGCACTATAGGAGATGGATATTTTTTTTGGGATGAATTGATTTGGTGAGCAAGTCGAAAGCAGCCTTTTAAAGAAGAAGAAGAAAAAGGTGTTATAAAATATGACGGAATACATAACTTGAGGGGAAAGTGTAAACATTGAAGGTTAATGAGTGAAAACTATCTGGGGAAATGGGGGAGAAACACGTGGTCGAAGAACGAACGAACGAATACGAATGAATAAACGAATGAGAACAGAGAAGGAAATGTTTTTTTTTTTTTGTTTTTTTTTTTTGAGTTGAGATTTACACAAGGAAGTAGGCTATGGGTGAAAAGACTGGGAATACAGAGAACGAAAGTTATTGGATCACAAACGACGGACCACTGAGAGAAAAACAAAGCCTCAAGGTTGTACAGTGCACACTGTACAAGGCCTTGCTCGCGACACGGCAAACAGACGATCAATTTATGCAAGATAAACACCGAGAAACAACCAAAGTTGCACACAATAACTTCACACACCGAAAGATAAATACAGTTTCGACAAAATACAATTGTGAACAGACTTAACTTCGATTAGTGTAGAAAAACCACTTTTCGCACTTGTGTTAGTGTTGAAAAACCACTTTTCGCACTTGTGTTAGTGTTGAAAAACCACTTTTCGCACTTGTGTTAGTGTTGAAAAACCACTTTTCGCACTTGTGTTAGTGTTGAAAAACCACTTTTCGCACTTGTGTTAGTGTTGAAAAACCACTTTTCGCACTTGTGATGGTGCAGGAAACCACTTTTGCACTTGTATTAGTGTGGAAAAACCACTTTTCGCACTTGTGTTAGTGTTGAAAAACCACTTTTCGCACTTGTGTTAGTGTTGAAAAACTACTTTTCGCACTTGTGTTAGTGTTGAAAAACCACTTTTCGCACTTGTGTTGGTGCAGGAAACCACTCTTGCACTTGTATTAGTGTGGAAAAACCACTTTTCGCACTTGTGTTGGTGTAGGAAACCACTTTTGCACTTGTATTCGAGTTGAAAAAACACTTTTCGCACTTGTGATAGTGTTGAAAAACCACTTTTTGCACTTGTGTTGGTCCAGGAAACCACTTTTGCACTTGTATTAGTGTGGAAAAACCACTTTTCGCACTTGTGTTAGTGTTGAAAAACCACTTTTCGCACTTGTTTTAGTGTTGAAAATCCACTTTTCGCACTTGTGTTGGTGCAGGAAACCACTTTTGCACTTGTATTAGTGTGGAAAAACCACTTTTCGCACTTGTGTTAGTGTTGAAAAACCACTTTTTGCACTTGTATTAGTGTGGAAAAAACACTTTTTGCACTTGTGATAGTGTTGAAAAACCACTTTTCGCACTTGTGTTGGCGCAGGAAACCACTTTTGCACTTGCATTAGTGTGGAAAAACCACTTTTCGCACTTGTGTTAGTGTTGAAAAACCACTTTTCACACTTGTGTTAGTGTTGAAAAACCACTTTTGCACTTGTATTAGTGTGGAAAAAACACTTTTTGCACTTGTGATAGTGTTGAAAAACCACTTTTCGCACTTGTGTTAGTGTAGAAAAACCACTTTTCGCACTTGTGTTGGTGCAGGAAACCACTTTTGCACTTGTATTCGTGTGGAAAAAACACTTTTGCACTTGTATTAGTGTGGAAAAACCACTTTTCGCACTTGTATTAGTGTGGAAAAAACACTTTTGCACTTGTATTAGTGTGGAAAAACCACTTTTCGCACTTGTGTTAGTGTTGAAAAACCACTTTTCGCACTTGTGTTTGTGTTGAAAAACCACTTTTCGTGCTTGTGTTGGTGCAGGAAACCACTTTTGCACTTGTATTAGTGTGGAAAAAACACTTTTTGCACTTGTGATAGTGTTGAAAAACCACTTTTCGCACTTGTGTTTGTGTTGAAAATCCACTTTTCGCACTTGTGTTAGCATTGAAAAACCACTTTTCGCACTTGTGTTGGTGCAGTAAACCACTTTTGCACTTGTATTAGTGTGGAAAAAACGCTTTTGCACTTGTATTAGTGTGGAAATCCACTTTTCGCACTTGTGTTAGTGTTGAAAAACCACTTTTCGCTCTTGTGTTAGTGTTGAAAAACCACTTTTCGCACTTGTGTTGGTGCAGGAACCCACTTTTGCACTTGTATTAGTGTGGAAAAAACACTTTTTGCACTTGTGATAGTGTTGAAAAACCACTTTTCGCACTTATGTTATTGTTGAAAAACCACTTTTCGCACTTGTGTTGGTGCAGGAAACCACTTTTGCACTTGTATTAGTGTGGAAAAACCACTTTTCGCACTTATGTTATTGTTGAAAAACCACTTTTCGCACTTGTGTTGGTGCAGGAAACCACTTTTGCACTTGTATTAGTGTGGAAAAACCACTTTTCGCACTTGTGTTAGTGTTGAAAAACCACTTTTCACACTTGTGTTGGTGCAGGAAACCACTTTTGCACTTGTGATAGTGTTGAAAAACCACTTTTCGCACTTGTGTTAGTGTGGAAAAAACACTTTTTGCACTTGTGATAGTGTTGAAAAACCACTTTTCGCACTTGTGTTAGTGTTGAAAAACCACTTTTCGCAATTGTGTTGGTGCAGGAAACCACTTTTGCACTTGTATTAGTGTGGAAAAAACACTTTTTGCACTTGTGTTGGTGCAGGAAACCACTTTTGCACTTGTATTAGTGTGGAAAAAACACTTTTTGCACTTGTGATAGTGTTGAAAAACCACTTTTCGCACTTGTGTTTGTGTTGAAAAACCACTTTTCGCACTTGTGTTAGTGTTGAAAAACCACTTTTCGCACTTGTGTTGGTGCAGGAAACCACTTTTGCACTTGTATTAGTGTGGAAAAAACACTTTTTGCACTTGTGATAGTGTTGAAAAACCACTTTTTGCACTCGTGTTAGTGTTGAAAAACCACTTTTCGCCCTTGTGTTGGTGCAGGAAACCACTTTTGCACTTGTATTAGTGTGGAAAAACCACTTTTCGCACTTGTGTTAGTGTAGAAAAACCACTTTTCGCACTTGTGTTGGTGCAGGAAACCACTTTTGCACTTGTATTAGTGTGGAAAAAACACTTTTTGCACTTGTGATAATGTTGAAAAACCACTTTTCGCACTTGTGTTAGTGTTGAAAAACCACTTTTCGCACTTGTGTTGGTGCAGGAAACCACTTTTGCACTTGTATTAGTATGGAAAAAACACTTTTTGCACTTGTGATAGTGTTGAAAAACCACTTTTCGCACTTGTGTTAGTGTTGAAAAACCACTTTTCGCACTTGTGTTGGTGCAGGAAACCACTTTTGCACTTGTATTAGTGTGGAAAAACCACTTTTCGCACTTGTGTTAGTGTTGAAAAAACACTTTTCGCACTTGTGTTAGTGTTGAAAAACCACTTTTCGTACTTGTGTTAGTGTTGAAAAACCACTTTTCGCACTTGTGTTAGTGTTGAAAAACCACTTTTCGCACTTGTGTTGGTGCAGGAAACCACTTTTGCACTTGTATTAGTGTGGAAAAACCACTTTTCGCACTTGTGTTAGTGTTGAAAAACCACTTTTCGCACTTGTGTTAGTGTTGAAAAACCACTTTTCGCACTTGTGTTAGTGTTGAAAAACCACTTTTCGCACTTGTGTTAGTGTTGAAAAACCACTTTTCGCACTTGTGTTGGTGCAGGAAACCACTTTTGCACTTGTATTAGTGTGGAAAAAACACTTTTTGCACTTGTGATAGTGTTGAAAAACCACTTTTCGCACTTGTGTTGGCGCAGGAAACCACTTTTGCACTTGTATTAGTGTGGAAAAACCACTTTTCGCACTTGTTAGTGTTGAAAAACCACTTTTCGCACTTGTGTTGGTGCAGGAAACCACTTTTGCACTTGTATTAGTGTGGAAAAACCACTTTTCGCACTTGTGTTAGTGTTGAAAAACCACTTTTCGCACTTGTGTTAGTGTTGAAAAACCACTTTTCGCACTTGTTAGTGTTGAAAAACCACTTTATGCACTTGTGTTGGTGCAGGAAACCACTTTTGCACTTGTATTAGTGTGGAAAAAACACTTTTTGCACTTGTGAAAGTGTTGAAAAACCACTTTTCGCACTTGTGTTAGTGTAGAAAAACCACTTTTCCCACTTGTGTTTGTGCAGGAAACCACTTTTGCACTTGTATTAGTGTGGAAAAACCACTTTTCGCACTTATGTTAGTGTTGAAAAACCACTTTTCGCACTTGTGTTAGTGTTGAAAAACCACTTTCGCACGTGTTTGTGTTGAAAAACCACTTTTCGCACTTGTGTTGGTGTTGAAAAACCACTTTTCGCACTTGTGTTGGTGCAGGAAACCACTTTTGCACTTGTATTAGTGTGCAAAAAACACTTTTGCACTTGTGATAGTGTTGAAAAACCACTTTCGCACTTGTGTTTGTGTTGAAAAACCACTTTTCGCACTTGTGTTAATGTTGAAAAACCACTTTTCGCACTTGTGTTGGTGCAGGAAACCACTTTTGCACTTGTATTCGTGTGGAAAAAACACTTTTGCACTTGTATTATTGTGGAAAAACCACTTTTCGCACTTGTGTTAGTGTTGAAAAACCACTTTTCGCACTTGTGTTGATGTTGAAAAACCACTTTTCGCACTTGTGTTGGTGCATGAAACCACTTTTGCACTTGTATTAGTGTGGAAAAACCACTTTTGCACTTGTATTAGTGTGGAAAAAACACTTTTCGCACTTGTGTTAGTGTTGAAAAACCACTTTTCCCACTTGTGTTTGTGCAGGAAACCACTTTTGCACTTGTATTAGTGTGGAAAAACCACTTTTCGCACTTGTGTTAGTGTTGAAAAACCACTTTTCGCACTTGTGTTGGTGTTGAAAAACCACTTTCGCACTTGTGTTTGTGTTGAAAAACCACTTTTCGCACTTGTGTTAGTGTTGAAAAACCACTTTTCGTACTTGTGTTGGTGCAGGAAACCACTTTTCGCACTTGTGTTAGTGTTGAAAAACCACTTTTCGCACTTGTGTTAGTGTTGAAAAACCACTTTTCGCACTTGTGTTAGTGTTGAAAAACCACTTTTCGCACTTGTGTTAGTGTTGAAAAACCACTTTTCGCACTTGTGTTAGTGCAGGAAACCACTTTTGCACTTGTATTAGTGTGGAAAAACCACTTTTCGCACTTGTGTTAGTGTTGAAAAACCACTTTTCGCACTTGTGTTAGTGTTGAAAAACCACTTTTCGCACTTGTGTTGGTGCAGGAAACCACTTTTGCACTTGTATTAGTGTGGAAAAACCACTTTTCGCACTTGTGTTAGTGTTGAAAAACCACTTTTCGCACTTGTGTTAGTGTTGAAAAACCACTTTTCGCACTTGTGTTAGTGTTGAAAAACCACTTTTCGCACTTGTGTTAGTGTTGAAAAACCACTTTTCGCACTTGTGTTGGTGCAGGAAACCACTTTTGCACTTGTATTAGTGTGGAAAAACCACTTTTCGCACTTGTGTTGGTGCAGACAAACCACTTTTCGCACTTGTATTAGTGTGGGAAAAAACACTTTTGCACTTGTATTAGTGCAGACAAACCATTTTTCGCACTTGTATTAGTGTGGAAAAAACACTTTTGCACTTGTATTAGTCTGGAAAAACCACTTTTCGCACTTGTGTTAGTGTTGAAAAAACACTTTTCGCACTTGTGTTGGTGCAGGAAACCACTTTTGCACTTGTATTAGTGTGGAAAAAACACTTTTTGCACTTGTGATAGTGTTGAAAAACCACTTTTCGCACTTGTGTTAGTGTAGAAAAACCACTTTTCGCACTTGTGTTGGTGCAGGAAAGCACTTTTGCACTTGTATTAGTGTGGAAAAAACACTTTTTGCACTTGTGATAATGTTGAAAAACGACTTTTCTCACTTGTGTTAGTGTTGAAAAACCACTTTTTGTCCTTGTGTTGGTGCAGGAAACCACTTTTACACTTGTATTAGTGTGGAAAAAACACTTTTTGCACTTGTGATAGTGTTGAAAAACCACTTTTCGCACTTGTGTTAGTGTTGAAAAACCACTTTTCGCACTTGTGTTGGTGTAGGAAACCACTTTTGCACTTGTATTAGTATGGAAAAAACACTTTTTGCACTTGTGATAGTGTTGAAAAACCACTTTTCGCAATTGTGTTGGTGCAGTAAACCACTTTTGCACTTGTATTAGTGTGGAAAAACCACTTTTCGCACTTGTGTTAGTGTTGAAAAAACACTTTTCGCACTTGTGTTAGTGTTGAAAAACCACTTTTCGTACTTGTGTTAGTGTTGAAAAACCACTTTTCGCACTTGTGTTAGTGTTGAAAAACCACTTTTCGCACTTGTGTTGGTGCAGGAAACCACTTTTGCACTTGTATTAGTGTGGAAAAACCACTTTTCGCACTTGTGTCAGTGTTGAAAAACCACTTTTCGCACTTGTGTTAGTGTTGAAAAACCACTTTTCGCACTTGTGTTAGTGTTGAAAAACCACTTTTCGCACTTGTGTTAGTGTTGAAAAACCACTTTTCGCACTTGTGTTGGTGCAGGAAACCACTTTTGCACTTGTATTAGTGTGGAAAAAACACTTTTTGCACTTGTGATAGTGTTGAAAAACCACTTTTCGCACTTGTGTTGGCGCAGGAAACCACTTTTGCACTTGTATTAGTGTGGAAAAACTACTTTTCGCACTTGTTAGTGTTGAAAAACCACTTTTCGCACTTGTGTTAGTGTTGAAAAACCACTTTTCGCACTTGTGTTGGTGCAGGAAACCACTTTTGCACTTGTATTAGTGTGGAAAAACACTTTTTGCACTTGTGAAAGTGTTGAAAAACCACTTTTCGCACTTGTGTTGGTGCAGGAAACCACTTTTGCACTTGTATTAGTGTGGAAAAACACTTTTTGCACTTGTGAAAGTGTAGAAAAACCACTTATCCCACTTGTGTTTGTGCAGGAAACCACTTTTGCACTTGTATTAGTGTGGAAAAACCACTTTTCGCACTTGTGTTAGTGTTGAAAAACCACTTTTCGCACTTGTGTTAGTGTTGAAAAACCACTTTCGCACTTGTGTTTGTGTTGAAAAACCACTTTTCGCACTTGCGTTAGTGTTGAAAAACCACTTTTCGTACTTGTGTTGGTGCAGGAAACCACTTTTCGCACTTGTGTTAGTGTTGAAAAACCACTTTTCGCACTTGTGTTTATGTTGAAAAACCACTTTTCGTACTTGTGTTGGTGCAGGAAACCACTTTTGCACTTATATTAGTGTGGAAAAAACACTTTTGCACTTGTGATAGTGTTGAAAAACCACTTTTCGCACATGTGTTAGTGTTGAAAAACCACTTTGCGCACTTGTGTTGGTGCAGGAAACCACTTTTGCACTTGTATTAGTGTGGAAAAACCACTTTTCGCACTTGTGTTAGTGTTGAAAAACCACTTTTTGCACTTGTGATAGTGTTGAAAAACCACTTTGCGCACTTGTGTTGGTGCAGGAAACCACTTTTGCACTTGTGTTAGTGTTGAAAAACAACTTTTCGCACTTGTGTTGGTGCAGGAAACCACTTTTGCACTTGTATTAGTGTGGAAAAACCACTTTTCGCACTTGTGTTAGTGTTGAAAAACCACTTTTCGCACTTGTGTTGGTGCCGGAAACCACTTTTGCACTTGTATTAGTGTGGAAAAAACACTTTTTGCACTTGTGTTAGTGTAGAAAAACCACTTTTCGCACTTGTGTTGGTGCAGGAAACCACTTTTGCACTTGTATTAGTGTGGAAAAAACACTTTTTGCACTTGTGATAGTGTTGAAAAACCACTTTTCTCACTTGTGTTAGTGTTGAAAAACCACTTTTTGTCCTTGTGTTGGTGCAGGAAACCACTTTTGCACTTGTATCAGTGTGGAAAAAACACTTTATGCACTTGTGATAGTGTTGAAAAACCACTTTTCGCACGTGTTAATGTTGAAAAACCACTTTTCGCACTTGTGTTGGTGTAGGAAACCACTTTTGCACTTGTATTAGTATGGAAAAAACACTTTTTGCACTTGTGATAGTGTTGAAAAACCACTTTTCGCACTTGTGTTAGTGTTGAAAAACAACTTTTCGCACTTGTGTTAGTGTTGAAAAACCACTTTTCGCACTTGTGTTAGTGTTGAAAAACCACATTTCGCACTTGTGTTGGTGCAGGAAACCACTTTTGCACTTGAATTAGTGTGGGAAAACCACTTTTCGCACTTGTGTTAGTGTTGAAAAACCACTTTTCGCACTTGTGTTAGTGTTGAAAAACCACTTTTCGTACTTGTGTTAGTGTTGAAAAACCACTTTTCGCACGTGTGTTAGTGTTGAAAAACCACTTTTCGCACTTGTGTTGGTGCAGGAAACCACTTTTGCACTTGTATTAGTGTGGAAAAAACACTTTTTGCACTTGTGATAGTGTTGAAAAACCACTTTTCGCACTTGTGTTGGCGCAGGAAACCACTTTTGCACTTGTATTAGTGTGGAAAAACCACTTTTCGCACTTGTGTTGGTGCAGGAAACCACTTTTGCACTTGTATAAGTGTGGAAAAACCACTTTTCGCACTTGTGTTAGTGTTGAAAAACCACTTTTCGCACTTGTGTTAGTGTTGAAAAACCACTTTTCGCACTTGTGTTGGTGCAGGAAACCACTTTTGCACTTGTGTTTGTGCAGGAAACCACTTTTGCACTTGTGTTAGTGTTGAAAAACCACTTTTCGCACTTGTGTTAGTGTTGAAACACCACTTTTCGCACTTGTGTTAGTGTTGAAAAACCACTTTTCGCACTTGTGTTTGTGTTGAAAAACCACTTTTCGCACTTGTATTAGTGTGGAAAAACCACTTTTTGCACTTGTGTTAGTGTTGAAAATCCATTTTTCGCACTTGTGTTAGTGTTGAAAAACCACTTTTCACACTTGTGTTGGTGCAGGAAACCACTTTTGCACTTATATTAGTGTGGAAAATCACTTTTCGCACATGTGTTAGTGTTGAAAAACAACTTTTCGCACTTGTGTTAGTGTTGAAACACCACTTTTCGCACTTGTGTTAGTGTTGAAAAACCACTTTTCGCACTTGTGTTTGTGTTGAAAAACCACTTTTCGCACTTGTATTAGTGTGGAAAAACCACTTTTTGCACTTGTGTTAGTGTTGAAAATCCATTTTTCGCACTTGTGTTAGTGTTGAAAAACCACTTTTCACACTTGTGTTGGTGCAGGAAACCACTTGTATTTTTTTTTTTTTTTTTTTTTTTTTTTTTTTGTATACAAGATCGAGGCTCGTGAAAGAGCGAACATTAATCACACAGAAAGACAAACCGACACATAAAACATATAACATAGGGAGCGGTAGACAAGATGGGGAGAGAGGGGGAAGGACACAAACACAACATTTGAGAGCAGGGACCGAGAGACATGGAGACATTGAGAGATCTGAGAGAGGGCGAGGGCTTTGGGGGGGGGGGGGGCGTGGGAAGGGGGCAGTGGGAGAGGTATAAAACATATGGACACTGCCAGGACTTCCAGGAAAGAAGTTGGAATTTCAAACAAGGTGGATCTGGGGTGAATTAGCGGGGGTAGAAAAGATCAAGGTTTTGGATGGGGGAAGATAAGAGATGGTGGTGAACAGCTGTTTTAAAGACCTGGAGGGAGGAGTGGGATTGAAGGGAGTGAGGGAGTTTGTTCCAGAGGCGGGAGAAAAGAGGAATGAAAGAGTGAAGGTGAGCGGAGAGCCGAGATTTCGGCAGTTTAACCATCAGAGGGTTGCTGGCAGATCTTGTGCGACCTGTAGGAATATTTGGGGGACAGAGCACAGAGAGAGCTGGGGGTGCAAGGCCGGAGAGGAGTCGGTAGAAGACAGAAAGACCACCTACCTGCCTGCGGTGAGTGAGTGAAAGGCCCTCAGAGATAGCTTCATCGCGGGAGATTCCAATAATTCTGAAAGCTTTGGTTTCAACAGCGTGAAGCCGAGCTAGGTGTGAGGCAGGAGCACCGGCCCATAGGGGAGAACAGTATTCCATTGAGCTGCGGATGAAAGCCTTGTATGTGGTGAGGAGCTCAGGTGTGCCGAGGAAGGACTTCGCACGACGGAGGATGCCCAGTCGGCGACTGGCTTTGGAGGCCAGCTTGGAAATGTGGTTTTCCCAAGAAAGATCATGGCAGATAGTGAGACCCAAAATCTTGAGCGACAGAACTTCTTGGAGAGGATTGTTGAGAAAGTAGATGGGAGGGTTGTCCAGTCGATCTTTTCGGAGAGACATAGTAAGAGTGTGAGATTTGTCAGGATTGAAAGACATGTTCCACTTGTTTGACCAGTCTGTGATTTTGTCCAGGTCTTCAGAGAGTGAGGAGGCAGCAGACTGCCGATCTGAGGGAAGAGGAATGGAGCGGCAGAGAGTGGAGTCATCAGCAAAGAGATAGAGAGGATTTTCGAGAGAGTCAGAGAGATCATTGATGAAGACCAGAAAAAGCACGGGGCCCAGAACACTGCCTTGGGGAACTCCAGCCTGAACAGGAAGAGGAGATGAGAGAAACCCATTCAGGGCCACACGTTGACGACGACTAGAGAGGAAGTCCGCCAGCCATGCGTGGAGATTTCCATGGATACCAAAGGAGGAGAGTTTGGTGAGCAGAGCGGGGTGCCAGACCGTGTCGAAGGCACGTGATATGTCGAGGGAGACAGCTCTAATTTCCTGTTTGGCATTGAGGACCTCCATCCATTGTTGAGACAGCAGAAGCAGCATGTCCAGAGTAGAGTGACCTGGTCTGAAACCAAATTGATGATCAGAGATCAAGCCATTGGAGAAGAGGAAAGATTTCATATCAGAAGCAATGATGGATTCCATGACTTTGCTGATAATTGGGAGAAGGCTGATTGGTCTGTAGTTGCTAGGATCTGTTTTTGCACCTTTTTTGTGCAAAGCGGTGATGTTGGCTGATTTCCAAGCAGATGGCAGTTGACCTTGAGCAAAAGAGAGGGTGAAGAGAACAGAGAGAGGGTGAGATAGAGCAGCAGAGCAGGATTTTAGGACCCGTGGGCTGATGCCGTCGGGTCCAGTTGCAGAATCAGAGTCGAGGGTTGACAGAAACTTTTCCACCTTGTCAGGAGGAAAGGACACGGAGTCCAGGAGCAGCAGGGTACGACTGGGTATGGTGGGTACAGAGAGGGATGGGTTTGGGACACAAGATTTAGAGGCAAACACAGAGTTGAGGCATTCAGCTTTTTCACGTGCGGAGTCAGCTGTGTAGCCGTTTGAGGTAAGGGAGGGGATGGAGGGGGAACAAACACCAGAAACGGATTTGACCAGACGCCACCAGGATTTGGAAGAGGGAGACAGATAAGAGAGTTCGGTCTTGAGAACGGAGAGATATTGTTTCCTGGCTCTCCTGAGGGTGGACACACACTTGTTTCGGGCTTTGTGAAAGGAAATGAGATTTCCTTCCGTTGGATTTGCTTTCCAGGAGACGAAGGCAAGTTGTTTCTGGGCAACAGCCTCACCACAAGATTCCGTGTACCATGGACGGGAGGAAGGGTATGACAACTGAAGACGAGATGGGATAAATCTGTGCATGAGAGAGAGCAATTTACTTTGGAAGAATTCCCAGGATGAGTTGATGTCAGAGGTGGTAGAGATGGGAGACCAGTCCAGATGATTGATGGCTGCTTGAAGACCGTGCCAGTTGGCCTGAGTGAAATGCCAGACTCGTCGACGCTGAGCAGGCTCCCTGAGGATGGTCAGAGAGATGTCCACTTTAACAAGGACATGATCAGATGATCCGATCGGAGCAGAAGAAGAGCAGCAGACATTTTCAGGGAAGTTAGTCATAACCAAGTCCAGAAGAGAAGATGTTCCGTTGACTGAGATCCGGGTCGGGAAATTGACAGATTGTGTCAGTCCCAGTGAGTCGCAGAAGTCCTTTGCTGAGGAGCCATGGCTGGTGAGAGAGGTACCCACACCCAGCCAACTGGCATGATGACAGTTGAAATCACCACATATGAGGAAGAGAGAGTTGGGATGAGTAGATAGAAGTTGGTCCATATCATCAGACAGCGAGATGTAGATGGAGTCATCACTGTTTGGTGGACGGTACAACACACATATGAACAAGAGGTGGGAGCGAAGGGGAAGCCGTAGCCAGAGGTATTCCTGGGGGTGAGGTGGAGAGAGTGCAGTGCAGGGCGAGTGAGGAAGAGAGTTTTTGATAAAGATAGCAACCCCGCCTCCAGGACGAGGCTCAGGTCTATCATACCGGAGGAGGGAGTAGCCCGGGAGAGATACTATGGAATCAGAGACATCATAAAGGAGGAAAGTTTCTGTTAAGCAGATCACGTCTGGTTTGACAGAAGCAACCTGTATGGAGAGATCAGTTAAGTTTGAACGAAGGCCCCGGATGTTTGAGGTCCATACCGTTAATGAAGAGGAAGGGGGAGCATCAGATACAGAACAGGGGGGAGGAGGGGTAGGGTAAGATGTGGAAGAGGTGGAAGAGGTAGGGAGAGCTGTTGAAGGTGTGTCAGAGATTTCAGAATAGCTTGGAGAAAGGGAAGGATGGGGCGGACAAAAGGTTTGATGGTGATTGGGTGAGCCACAATGAGGTGTTATTCGAGGAGGGGGAAGAGCGAGGCAGAAGGTTGGGGGAGATGGAGGTGAGAGTTTGAAGGGGGAAGAAGCGGGGAGGACGCTTTGAGGAGGGGGAGTGAGCGGGGGGAAATTGAGAAGCAATGAGGGTGGGGAGATTTGAAGGGGAGGGGTGAGGGGGGGTTTGGGAGGGAAGGGACAAGGGGAGGGATTTGAAAGGGATGGGATATGGGGGAGATTTGGAGGGGAGGGGTGAGGCAGGAGTCTAGGAGGGGAGGGGCGAGGGGGCGTCTTGGCGGGGAGGGGTGAGGGGGTAGTTTAGGAGGGAGGGGGCAAGGGGGGAGATTTGAAAGGGATGGGTGATGGGGAAGATTTGGAGGGGAGGGGTGATGGGGAAGATTTGGAGGGGAGGGGTTATGGGGAAGATTTGGAGGGGAGGGGTGAGATTGGATTTTTGAAAGTGTACGATTTATGGGAAACGAACATTTATTGCAAAATGAGTTTCTTGTGACCTTCGAGTTAAAAATACGTTTAAGGACGCTGGATGGAGGATGGAGTGCAGGAGAGTTTAGGGAATGTAGAAAAAAGGCACTATAGGAGATGGATATTTTTTTTGGGATGAATTGATTTGGTGAGCAAGTCGAAAGCAGCCTTTTAAAGAAGAAGAAGAAAAAGGTGTTATAAAATATGACGGAATACATAACTTGAGGGGAAAGTGTAAACATTGAAGGTTAATGAGTGAAAACTATCTGGGGAAATGGGGGAGAAACACGTGGTCGAAGAACGAACGAACGAATACGAATGAATAAACGAATGAGAACAGAGAAGGAAATGTTTTTTTTTTTTTGTTTTTTTTTTTTGAGTTGAGATTTACACAAGGAAGTAGGCTATGGGTGAAAAGACTGGGAATACAGAGAACGAAAGTTATTGGATCACAAACGACGGACCACTGAGAGAAAAACAAAGCCTCAAGGTTGTACAGTGCACACTGTACAAGGCCTTGCTCGCGACACGGCAAACAGACGATCAATTTATGCAAGATAAACACCGAGAAACAACCAAAGTTGCACACAATAACTTCACACACCGAAAGATAAATACAGTTTCGACAAAATACAATTGTGAACAGACTTAACTTCGATTAGTGTAGAAAAACCACTTTTCGCACTTGTGTTAGTGTTGAAAAACCACTTTTCGCACTTGTGTTAGTGTTGAAAAACCACTTTTCGCACTTGTGTTAGTGTTGAAAAACCACTTTTCGCACTTGTGTTAGTGTTGAAAAACCACTTTTCGCACTTGTGTTAGTGTTGAAAAACCACTTTTCGCACTTGTGATGGTGCAGGAAACCACTTTTGCACTTGTATTAGTGTGGAAAAACCACTTTTCGCACTTGTGTTAGTGTTGAAAAACCACTTTTCGCACTTGTGTTAGTGTTGAAAAACTACTTTTCGCACTTGTGTTAGTGTTGAAAAACCACTTTTCGCACTTGTGTTGGTGCAGGAAACCACTCTTGCACTTGTATTAGTGTGGAAAAACCACTTTTCGCACTTGTGTTGGTGTAGGAAACCACTTTTGCACTTGTATTCGAGTTGAAAAAACACTTTTCGCACTTGTGATAGTGTTGAAAAACCACTTTTTGCACTTGTGTTGGTCCAGGAAACCACTTTTGCACTTGTATTAGTGTGGAAAAACCACTTTTCGCACTTGTGTTAGTGTTGAAAAACCACTTTTCGCACTTGTTTTAGTGTTGAAAATCCACTTTTCGCACTTGTGTTGGTGCAGGAAACCACTTTTGCACTTGTATTAGTGTGGAAAAACCACTTTTCGCACTTGTGTTAGTGTTGAAAAACCACTTTTTGCACTTGTATTAGTGTGGAAAAAACACTTTTTGCACTTGTGATAGTGTTGAAAAACCACTTTTCGCACTTGTGTTGGCGCAGGAAACCACTTTTGCACTTGCATTAGTGTGGAAAAACCACTTTTCGCACTTGTGTTAGTGTTGAAAAACCACTTTTCACACTTGTGTTAGTGTTGAAAAACCACTTTTGCACTTGTATTAGTGTGGAAAAAACACTTTTTGCACTTGTGATAGTGTTGAAAAACCACTTTTCGCACTTGTGTTAGTGTAGAAAAACCACTTTTCGCACTTGTGTTGGTGCAGGAAACCACTTTTGCACTTGTATTCGTGTGGAAAAAACACTTTTGCACTTGTATTAGTGTGGAAAAACCACTTTTCGCACTTGTATTAGTGTGGAAAAAACACTTTTGCACTTGTATTAGTGTGGAAAAACCACTTTTCGCACTTGTGTTAGTGTTGAAAAACCACTTTTCGCACTTGTGTTTGTGTTGAAAAACCACTTTTCGTGCTTGTGTTGGTGCAGGAAACCACTTTTGCACTTGTATTAGTGTGGAAAAAACACTTTTTGCACTTGTGATAGTGTTGAAAAACCACTTTTCGCACTTGTGTTTGTGTTGAAAATCCACTTTTCGCACTTGTGTTAGCATTGAAAAACCACTTTTCGCACTTGTGTTGGTGCAGTAAACCACTTTTGCACTTGTATTAGTGTGGAAAAAACGCTTTTGCACTTGTATTAGTGTGGAAATCCACTTTTCGCACTTGTGTTAGTGTTGAAAAACCACTTTTCGCTCTTGTGTTAGTGTTGAAAAACCACTTTTCGCACTTGTGTTGGTGCAGGAACCCACTTTTGCACTTGTATTAGTGTGGAAAAAACACTTTTTGCACTTGTGATAGTGTTGAAAAACCACTTTTCGCACTTATGTTATTGTTGAAAAACCACTTTTCGCACTTGTGTTGGTGCAGGAAACCACTTTTGCACTTGTATTAGTGTGGAAAAACCACTTTTCGCACTTATGTTATTGTTGAAAAACCACTTTTCGCACTTGTGTTGGTGCAGGAAACCACTTTTGCACTTGTATTAGTGTGGAAAAACCACTTTTCGCACTTGTGTTAGTGTTGAAAAACCACTTTTCACACTTGTGTTGGTGCAGGAAACCACTTTTGCACTTGTGATAGTGTTGAAAAACCACTTTTCGCACTTGTGTTAGTGTGGAAAAAACACTTTTTGCACTTGTGATAGTGTTGAAAAACCACTTTTCGCACTTGTGTTAGTGTTGAAAAACCACTTTTCGCAATTGTGTTGGTGCAGGAAACCACTTTTGCACTTGTATTAGTGTGGAAAAAACACTTTTTGCACTTGTGTTGGTGCAGGAAACCACTTTTGCACTTGTATTAGTGTGGAAAAAACACTTTTTGCACTTGTGATAGTGTTGAAAAACCACTTTTCGCACTTGTGTTTGTGTTGAAAAACCACTTTTCGCACTTGTGTTAGTGTTGAAAAACCACTTTTCGCACTTGTGTTGGTGCAGGAAACCACTTTTGCACTTGTATTAGTGTGGAAAAAACACTTTTTGCACTTGTGATAGTGTTGAAAAACCACTTTTTGCACTCGTGTTAGTGTTGAAAAACCACTTTTCGCCCTTGTGTTGGTGCAGGAAACCACTTTTGCACTTGTATTAGTGTGGAAAAACCACTTTTCGCACTTGTGTTAGTGTAGAAAAACCACTTTTCGCACTTGTGTTGGTGCAGGAAACCACTTTTGCACTTGTATTAGTGTGGAAAAAACACTTTTTGCACTTGTGATAATGTTGAAAAACCACTTTTCGCACTTGTGTTAGTGTTGAAAAACCACTTTTCGCACTTGTGTTGGTGCAGGAAACCACTTTTGCACTTGTATTAGTATGGAAAAAACACTTTTTGCACTTGTGATAGTGTTGAAAAACCACTTTTCGCACTTGTGTTAGTGTTGAAAAACCACTTTTCGCACTTGTGTTGGTGCAGGAAACCACTTTTGCACTTGTATTAGTGTGGAAAAACCACTTTTCGCACTTGTGTTAGTGTTGAAAAAACACTTTTCGCACTTGTGTTAGTGTTGAAAAACCACTTTTCGTACTTGTGTTAGTGTTGAAAAACCACTTTTCGCACTTGTGTTAGTGTTGAAAAACCACTTTTCGCACTTGTGTTGGTGCAGGAAACCACTTTTGCACTTGTATTAGTGTGGAAAAACCACTTTTCGCACTTGTGTTAGTGTTGAAAAACCACTTTTCGCACTTGTGTTAGTGTTGAAAAACCACTTTTCGCACTTGTGTTAGTGTTGAAAAACCACTTTTCGCACTTGTGTTAGTGTTGAAAAACCACTTTTCGCACTTGTGTTGGTGCAGGAAACCACTTTTGCACTTGTATTAGTGTGGAAAAAACACTTTTTGCACTTGTGATAGTGTTGAAAAAACACTTTTCGCACTTGTGTTGGCGCAGGAAACCACTTTTGCACTTGTATTAGTGTGGAAAAACCACTTTTCGCACTTGTTAGTGTTGAAAAACCACTTTTCGCACTTGTGTTGGTGCAGGAAACCACTTTTGCACTTGTATTAGTGTGGAAAAACCACTTTTCGCACTTGTGTTAGTGTTGAAAAACCACTTTTCGCACTTGTGTTAGTGTTGAAAAACCACTTTTCGCACTTGTTAGTGTTGAAAAACCACTTTATGCACTTGTGTTGGTGCAGGAAACCACTTTTGCACTTGTATTAGTGTGGAAAAAACACTTTTTGCACTTGTGAAAGTGTTGAAAAACCACTTTTCGCACTTGTGTTAGTGTAGAAAAACCACTTTTCCCACTTGTGTTTGTGCAGGAAACCACTTTTGCACTTGTATTAGTGTGGAAAAACCACTTTTCGCACTTATGTTAGTGTTGAAAAACCACTTTTCGCACTTGTGTTAGTGTTGAAAAACCACTTTCGCACGTGTTTGTGTTGAAAAACCACTTTTCGCACTTGTGTTGGTGTTGAAAAACCACTTTTCGCACTTGTGTTGGTGCAGGAAACCACTTTTGCACTTGTATTAGTGTGCAAAAAACACTTTTGCACTTGTGATAGTGTTGAAAAACCACTTTCGCACTTGTGTTTGTGTTGAAAAACCACTTTTCGCACTTGTGTTAATGTTGAAAAACCACTTTTCGCACTTGTGTTGGTGCAGGAAACCACTTTTGCACTTGTATTCGTGTGGAAAAAACACTTTTGCACTTGTATTATTGTGGAAAAACCACTTTTCGCACTTGTGTTAGTGTTGAAAAACCACTTTTCGCACTTGTGTTGATGTTGAAAAACCACTTTTCGCACTTGTGTTGGTGCATGAAACCACTTTTGCACTTGTATTAGTGTGGAAAAACCACTTTTGCACTTGTATTAGTGTGGAAAAAACACTTTTCGCACTTGTGTTAGTGTTGAAAAACCACTTTTCCCACTTGTGTTTGTGCAGGAAACCACTTTTGCACTTGTATTAGTGTGGAAAAACCACTTTTCGCACTTGTGTTAGTGTTGAAAAACCACTTTTCGCACTTGTGTTGGTGTTGAAAAACCACTTTCGCACTTGTGTTTGTGTTGAAAAACCACTTTTCGCACTTGTGTTAGTGTTGAAAAACCACTTTTCGTACTTGTGTTGGTGCAGGAAACCACTTTTCGCACTTGTGTTAGTGTTGAAAAACCACTTTTCGCACTTGTGTTAGTGTTGAAAAACCACTTTTCGCACTTGTGTTAGTGTTGAAAAACCACTTTTCGCACTTGTGTTAGTGTTGAAAAACCACTTTTCGCACTTGTGTTAGTGCAGGAAACCACTTTTGCACTTGTATTAGTGTGGAAAAACCACTTTTCGCACTTGTGTTAGTGTTGAAAAACCACTTTTCGCACTTGTGTTAGTGTTGAAAAACCACTTTTCGCACTTGTGTTGGTGCAGGAAACCACTTTTGCACTTGTATTAGTGTGGAAAAACCACTTTTCGCACTTGTGTTAGTGTTGAAAAACCACTTTTCGCACTTGTGTTAGTGTTGAAAAACCACTTTTCGCACTTGTGTTAGTGTTGAAAAACCACTTTTCGCACTTGTGTTAGTGTTGAAAAACCACTTTTCGCACTTGTGTTGGTGCAGGAAACCACTTTTGCACTTGTATTAGTGTGGAAAAACCACTTTTCGCACTTGTGTTGGTGCAGACAAACCACTTTTCGCACTTGTATTAGTGTGGGAAAAAACACTTTTGCACTTGTATTAGTGCAGACAAACCATTTTTCGCACTTGTATTAGTGTGGAAAAAACACTTTTGCACTTGTATTAGTCTGGAAAAACCACTTTTCGCACTTGTGTTAGTGTTGAAAAAACACTTTTCGCACTTGTGTTGGTGCAGGAAACCACTTTTGCACTTGTATTAGTGTGGAAAAAACACTTTTTGCACTTGTGATAGTGTTGAAAAACCACTTTTCGCACTTGTGTTAGTGTAGAAAAACCACTTTTCGCACTTGTGTTGGTGCAGGAAAGCACTTTTGCACTTGTATTAGTGTGGAAAAAACACTTTTTGCACTTGTGATAATGTTGAAAAACGACTTTTCTCACTTGTGTTAGTGTTGAAAAACCACTTTTTGTCCTTGTGTTGGTGCAGGAAACCACTTTTACACTTGTATTAGTGTGGAAAAAACACTTTTTGCACTTGTGATAGTGTTGAAAAACCACTTTTCGCACTTGTGTTAGTGTTGAAAAACCACTTTTCGCACTTGTGTTGGTGTAGGAAACCACTTTTGCACTTGTATTAGTATGGAAAAAACACTGTTTGCACTTGTGATAGTGTTGAAAAACCACTTTTCGCAATTGTGTTGGTGCAGTAAACCACTTTTGCACTTGTATTAGTGTGGAAAAACCACTTTTCGCACTTGTGTTAGTGTTGAAAAAACACTTTTCGCACTTGTGTTAGTGTTGAAAAACCACTTTTCGTACTTGTGTTAGTGTTGAAAAACCACTTTTCGCACTTGTGTTAGTGTTGAAAAACCACTTTTCGCACTTGTGTTGGTGCAGGAAACCACTTTTGCACTTGTATTAGTGTGGAAAAACCACTTTTCGCACTTGTGTCAGTGTTGAAAAACCACTTTTCGCACTTGTGTTAGTGTTGAAAAACCACTTTTCGCACTTGTGTTAGTGTTGAAAAACCACTTTTCGCACTTGTGTTAGTGTTGAAAAACCACTTTTCGCACTTGTGTTGGTGCAGGAAACCACTTTTGCACTTGTATTAGTGTGGAAAAAACACTTTTTGCACTTGTGATAGTGTTGAAAAACCACTTTTCGCACTTGTGTTGGCGCAGGAAACCACTTTTGCACTTGTATTAGTGTGGAAAAACTACTTTTCGCACTTGTTAGTGTTGAAAAACCACTTTTCGCACTTGTGTTAGTGTTGAAAAACCACTTTTCGCACTTGTGTTGGTGCAGGAAACCACTTTTGCACTTGTATTAGTGTGGAAAAACACTTTTTGCACTTGTGAAAGTGTTGAAAAACCACTTTTCGCACTTGTGTTGGTGCAGGAAACCACTTTTGCACTTGTATTAGTGTGGAAAAACACTTTTTGCACTTGTGAAAGTGTAGAAAAACCACTTATCCCACTTGTGTTTGTGCAGGAAACCACTTTTGCACTTGTATTAGTGTGGAAAAACCACTTTTCGCACTTGTGTTAGTGTTGAAAAACCACTTTTCGCACTTGTGTTAGTGTTGAAAAACCACTTTCGCACTTGTGTTTGTGTTGAAAAACCACTTTTCGCACTTGCGTTAGTGTTGAAAAACCACTTTTCGTACTTGTGTTGGTGCAGGAAACCACTTTTCGCACTTGTGTTAGTGTTGAAAAACCACTTTTCGCACTTGTGTTAGTGTTGAAAAACCACTTTTCGTACTTGTGTTGGTGCAGGAAACCACTTTTGCACTTATATTAGTGTGGAAAAAACACTTTTGCACTTGTGATAGTGTTGAAAAACCACTTTTCGCACATGTGTTAGTGTTGAAAAACCACTTTTCGCACTTGTGTTAGTGTTGAAAAACCACTTTTCGCACTTGTGTTGGTGCAGGAAACCACTTTTGCACTTGTATTAGTGTGGAAAAACACTTTTGCACTTGTGATAGTGTTGAAAAACCACTTTCGCACTTGTGTTTGTGTTGAAAAACCACTTTTCGCACTTGTGTTGGTGCAGGAAACCACTTTTGCACTTGTATTCGTGTGGAAAAAACACTTTTGCACTTGTATTAGTGTGGAAAAACCACTTTTCGCACTTGTGTTAGTGTTGAAAAACCACTTTTCGCACTTGTGTTAGTGTTGAAAAACCACTTTTCGCACTTGTGTTGGTGCAGGAAACCACTTTTGCACTTGTATTAGTGTGGAAAAACCACTTTTTGCACTTGTGTTAGTGTTGAAAAACCACTTTTCGCACTTGTGTTAGTGTTGAAAAACCACTTTTCGCACTTGTGTTAATGTTGAAAAACCACTTTTTGCACTTGTGTTGGTGCATGAAACCACTTTTGCACTTGTATTAGTGTGGAAAAACCACTTTTGCACTTGTATTAGTGTGGAAAAAACACTTTTCGCACTAGTGTTAGTGTTGAAAAACCACATTTCGCACTTGTGTTGGTGCAGGAAACCACTTTTGCACTTGTATTAGTGTGGAAAAACCACTTTTTGCACTTGTGATAGTGTTGAAAAACCACTTTTCGCACTTGTGTTGGTGCAGGAAACCACTTTTGCACTTGTATTAGTGTGGAAAAACCACTTTTTGCACTTGTGATAGTGTTGAAAAACCACTTTTCGCACTTGTGTTAGTGTAGAAAAACCACTTTTCCCACTTGTGTTTGTGCAGGAAACCACTTTTGCACTTGTATTAGTGTGGAAAAACCACTTTTCGCTCTTGTGTTAGTGTTGAAAAACCACTTTTCGCACTTGTGTTGGTGCAGGAACCCACTTTTGCACTTGTATTAGTGTGGAAAAAACACCTTTTGCACTTGTGATAGTGTTGAAAAACAACTTTTCGCACTTATGTTATTGTTGAAAAACCACTTTTCGCACTTGTGTTGGTGCAGGAAACCACTTTTGCACTTGTATTAGTGTGGAAAAACCACTTTTCGCACTTGTGTTAGTGTTGAAAAACCACTTTTTGCACTTGTGTTGGTGCAGGAAACCACTTTTGCACTTGTATTAGTGTGGAAAAACCACTTTTCGCACTTGTGTTAGTGTTGAAAAAACACTTTTCGCACTTGTGTTAGTGTTGAAAAACCACTTTTCGTACTTGTGTTAGTGTTGAAAAACCACTTTTCGCACTTGTGTTAGTGTTGAAAAACCACTTTTCGCACTTGTGTTGGTGCAGGAAACCACTTTTGCACTTGTATTAGTGTGGAAAAACCACTTTTCGCACTTGTGTTAGTGTTGAAAAACCACTTTTCGCACTTGTGTTAGTGTTGAAAAACCACTTTTCGCACTTGTGTTAGTGTTGAAAAACCACTTTTCGCACTTGTGTTAGTGTTGAAAAACCACTTTTCGCACTTGTGTTGGTGCAGGAAACCACTTTTGCACTTGTATTAGTGTGGAAAAAACACTTTTTGCACTTGTGATAGTGTTGAAAAACCACTTTTCGCACTTGTGTTGGCGCAGGAAACCACTTTTGCACTTGTATTAGTGTGGAAAAACCACTTTTCGCACTTGTTAGTGTTGAAAAACCACTTTTCGCACTTGTGTTGGTGCAGGAAACCACTTTTGCACTTGTATTAGTGTGGAAAAACCACTTTTCGCACTTGTGTTAGTGTTGAAAAAACACTTTTCGCACTTGTGTTAGTGTTGAAAAACCACTTTTCGCACTTGTGTTAGTGTTGAAAAACCACTTTTCGCACTTGTGTTGGTGCAGGAAACCACTTTTGCCACTTGTATTAGTGTGGAAAAAACACTTTTTGCACTTGTGAAAGTGTTGAAAAACCACTTTTCGCACTTGTGTTAGTGTAGAAAAACCACTTTTCCCACTTGTGTTTGTGCAGGAAACCACTTTTGCACTTGTATTAGTGTGGAAAAACCACTTTTCGCACTTGTGTTAGTGTTGAAAAACCACTTTTCGCACTTGTGTTAGTGTTGAAAAACCACTTTCGCACGTGTTTGTGTTGAAAAACCACTTTTCGCACTTGTGTTAGTGTTGAAAAACCACTTTTCGTACTTGTGTTGGTGCAGGAAACCACTTTTGCACTTATATTAGTGTGGAAAAACCACTTTTCGCACATGTGTTAGTGTTGAAAAACCACTTTTCGCACTTGTGTTGGTGTTGAAAAACCACTTTTCGCACTTGTGTTGGTGCAGGAAACCACTTTTGCACTTGTATTAGTGTGGAAAAAACACTTTTGCACTTGTGATAGTGTTGAAAAACCACTTTCGCACTTGTGTTTGTGTTGAAAAACCACTTTTCGCACTTGTGTTATTGTTGAAAAACCACTTTTCGCACTTGTGTTGGTGCAGGAAACCACTTTTGCACTTGTATTAGTGTGGAAAAACCACTTTTCGCACTTGTGTTAGTGTTGAAAAACCACTTTTCACACTTGTGTTGGTGCAGGAAACCACTTTTGCACTTGTGATAGTGTTGAAAAACCACTTTTCGCACTTGTGTTAGTGTGGAAAAAACACTTTTTGCACTTGTGATAGTGTTGAAAAACCACTTTTCGCACTTGTGTTAGTGTTGAAAAACCACTTTTCGCAATTGTGTTGGTGCAGGAAACCACTTTTGCACTTGTATTAGTGTGGAAAAAACACTTTTTGCACTTGTGTTGGTGCAGGAAACCACTTTTGCACTTGTATTAGTGTGGAAAAAACACTTTTTGCACTTGTGATAGTGTTGAAAAACCACTTTTCGCACTTGTGTTTGTGTTGAAAAACCACTTTTCGCACTTGTGTTAGTGTTGAAAAACCACTTTTCGCACTTGTGTTGGTGCAGGAAACCACTTTTGCACTTGTATTAGTGTGGAAAAAACACTTTTTGCACTTGTGATAGTGTTGAAAAACCACTTTTCGCACTCGTGTTAGTGTTGAAAAACCACTTTTCGCCCTTGTGTTGGTGCAGGAAACCACTTTTGCACTTGTATTAGTGTGGAAAAACCACTTTTCGCACTTGTGTTAGTGTAGAAAAACCACTTTTCGCACTTGTGTTGGTGCAGGAAACCACTTTTGCACTTGTATTAGTGTGGAAAAAACACTTTTTGCACTTGTGATAATGTTGAAAAACCACTTTTCGCACTTGTGTTAGTGTTGAAAAACCACTTTTCGCACTTGTGTTGGTGCAGGAAACCACTTTTGCACTTGTATTAGTGTGGAAAAAACACTTTTTGCACTTGTGATAGTGTTGAAAAACCACTTTTCGCACTTGTGTTAGTGTTGAAAAACCACTTTTCGCACTTGTGTTGGTGTAGGAAACCACTTTTGCACTTGTATTAGTATGGAAAAAACACTTTTTGCACTTGTGATAGTGTTGAAAAACCACTTTTCGCACTTGTGTTGGTGCAGGAAACCACTTTTGCACTTGTATTAGTGTGGAAAAACCACTTTTCGCACTTGTGTTAGTGTTGAAAAAACACTTTTCGCACTTGTGTTAGTGTTGAAAAACCACTTTTCGTACTTGTGTTAGTGTTGAAAAACCACTTTTCGCACTTGTGTTAGTGTTGAAAAACCACTTTTCGCACTTGTGTTGGTGCAGGAAACCACTTTTGCACTTGTATTAGTGTGGAAAAACCACTTTTCGCACTTGTGTCAGTGTTGAAAAACCACTTTTCGCACTTGTGTTAGTGTTGAAAAACCACTTTTCGCACTTGTGTTAGTGTTGAAAAACTACTTTTCGCACTTGTGTTAGTGTTGAAAAACCACTTTTCGCACTTGTGTTGGTGCAGGAAACCACTTTTGCACTTGTATTAGTGTGGAAAAAACACTTTTTGCACTTGTGATAGTGTTGAAAAACCACTTTTCGCACTTGTGTTGGCGCAGGAAACCACTTTTGCACTTGTATTAGTGTGGAAAAACTACTTTTCGCACTTGTTAGTGTTGAAAAACCACTTTTCGCACTTGTGTTAGTGTTGAAAAACCACTTTTCGCACTTGTGTTGGTGCAGGAAACCACTTTTGCACTTGTATTAGTGTGGAAAAACACTTTTTGCACTTGTGAAAGTGTTGAAAAACCACTTTTCGCACTTGTGTTTGTGCAGGAAACCACTTTTGCACTTGTATTAGTGTGGAAAAACCACTTTTCGCACTTATGTTAGTGTTGAAAAACCACTTTTCGCACTTGTGTTAGTGTTGAAAAACCACTTTCGCACGTGTTTGTGTTGAAAAACCACTTTTCGCACTTGTGTTGGTGTTGAAAAACCACTTTTCGCACTTGTGTTGGTGCAGGAAACCACTTTTGCACTTGTATTAGTGTGGAAAAAACACTTTTGCACTTGTGATAGTGTTGAAAAACCACTTTCGCACTTGTGTTTGTGTTGAAAAACCACTTTTCGCACTTGTGTTAATGTTGAAAAACCACTTTTCGCACTTGTGTTGGTGCAGGAAACCACTTTTGCACTTGTATTCGTGTGGAAAAAACACTTTTGCACTTGTATTAGTGTGGAAAAACCACTTTTCGCACTTGTGTTAGTGTTGAAAAACCACTTTTCGCACTTGTGTTGATGTTGAAAAACCACTTTTCGCACTTGTGTTGGTGCATGAAACCACTTTTGCACTTGTATTAGTGTGGAAAACCACTTTTGCACTTGTATTAGTGTGGAAAAAACACTTTTCGCACTTGTGTTAGTGTTGAAAAACCACTTTTCCCACTTGTGTTTGTGCAGGAAACCACTTTTGCACTTGTATTAGTGTGGAAAAACCACTTTTCGCACTTGTGTTAGTGTTGAAAAACCACTTTTCGCACTTGTGTTGGTGTTGAAAAACCACTTTCGCACTTGTGTTTGTGTTGAAAAACCACTTTTCGCACTTGTGTTAGTGTTGAAAAACCACTTTTCGTACTTGTGTTGGTGCAGGAAACCACTTTTCGCACTTGTGTTAGTGTTGAAAAACCACTTTTCGCACTTGTGTTAGTGTTGAAAAACCACTTTTCGCACTTGTGTTAGTGTTGAAAAACCACTTTTCGCACTTGTGTTAGTGTTGAAAAACCACTTTTCGCACTTGTGTTAGTGCAGGAAACCACTTTTGCACTTGTATTAGTGTGGAAAAACCACTTTTCGCACTTGTGTTAGTGTTGAAAAACCACTTTTCGCACTTGTGTTAGTGTTGAAAAACCACTTTTCGCACTTGTGTTGGTGCAGGAAACCACTTTTGCACTTGTATTAGTGTGGAAAAACCACTTTTCGCACTTGTGTTAGTGTTGAAAAACCACTTTTCGCACTTGTGTTAGTGTTGAAAAACCACTTTTCGCACTTGTGTTAGTGTTGAAAAACCACTTTTCGCACTTGTGTTAGTGTTGAAAAACCACTTTTCGCACTTGTGTTGGTGCAGGAAACCACTTTTGCACTTGTATTAGTGTGGAAAAACCACTTTTCGCACTTGTGTTGGTGCAGACAAACCACTTTTCGCACTTGTATTAGTGTGGGAAAAAACACTTTTGCACTTGTATTAGTGCAGACAAACCATTTTTCGCACTTGTATTAGTGTGGAAAAACCACTTTTCGCACTTGTGTTAGTGTTGAAAAAACACTTTTCGCACTTGTGTTGGTGCAGGAAACCACTTTTGCACTTGTATTAGTGTGGAAAAAACACTTTTTGCACTTGTGATAGTGTTGAAAAACCACTTTTCGCACTTGTGTTAGTGTAGAAAAACCACTTTTCGCACTTGTGTTGGTGCAGGAAAGCACTTTTGCACTTGTATTAGTGTGGAAAAAACACTTTTTGCACTTGTGATAATGTTGAAAAACCACTTTTCTCACTTGTGTTAGTGTTGAAAAACCACTTTTCGCACTTGTGTTGGTGCAGGAAACCACTTTTGCACTTGTATTAGTGTGGAAAAAACACTTTTTGCACTTGTGATAGTGTTGAAAAACCACTTTTCGCACTTGTGTGGCGCAGGAAACCACTTTTGCACTTGTATTAGTGTGGAAAAACCACTTTTCGCACTTGTTAGTGTTGAAAAACCACTTTTCGCACTTGTGTTGGTGCAGGAAACCACTTTTGCACTTGTATTAGTGTGGAAAAACCACTTTTCGCACTTGTGTTAGTGTTGAAAAACCACTTTTCGCACTTGTGTTAGTGTTGAAAAACCACTTTTCGCACTTGTTAGTGTTGAAAAACCACTTTTTGCACTTGTGTTGGTGCAGGAAACCACTTTTGCACTTGTATTAGTGTGGAAAAAACACTTTTTGCACTTGTGAAAGTGTTGAAAAACCACTTTTCGCACTTG
>NW_027618944.1:0-57000 GCF_964187855.1 Myxine glutinosa
GCACTTGTGTTAGTGTTGAAAAACCACTTTTTGCACTTGTGATAGTGTTGAAAAACCACTTTTCGCACTTGTGTCAGTGTTGAAAAACCACTTTTCGCATTTGTGTTGGTGCAGGAAACCACTTTTGCACTTGTATTAGTGTGGAAAAAACACTTTTTGCACTTGTGATAGTGTTGAAAAACCACTTCTGCACTTGTATTAGTGTGGAAAAACCACTTTTCGCACTTGTGTTAGTGTTGAAAAACCACTTTTTGCACTTGTGATAGTGTTGAAAAACCACTTTTTGCACTTGTGTTAGTGTTGAAAAACCACTTTTCGCACTTGTGTTAGTGTGAAAAATCACTTTTCGCACTTGTGTTAGTGTTGAAAAACCACTTTTCGCACTTGTGTTGGTGCAGGAAACCACTTTTGCACTTGTATTAGTGTGGACAAAAACACTTTTTGCACTTGTGTTAGTGTTGAAAAACCACTTTTCGCACTTGTGTTCGTGTTGAAAAACCACTTTTTGCATTTGTGTTGGTGCAGGAAACCACTTTGCACTTGTATTAGTGTGGAAAAAACACTTTTCGCACTTGTGTTAGTGTTGAAAAACCACTTTCGCACTTGTGTTAGTGTTGAAAAACCAATTTTCGCACTTGTGTTAGTGTTGAAAAACCACATTTCGCACTTGTGTTGGTGCTGGAAACCACTTTTGCACTTGTATTAGTGTGGAAAAAACACTTTTTGAACTTGTGATAGTGTTGAAAAACCACTTTTCGCACTTGTGTTAGTGTTGAAAAACCACTTTTCGCACTTGTGTTGGTGCAGGAAACCACTTTTGCACTTGTATTCGTGTGGAAAAAACACTTTTTGCACTTGTGATAGTGTTGAAAAACCGCTTTTCGCACTTGTGTTAGTGTTGAAAAACCACTTTTCGCACTTGTGATGTTGCAGGAAACCACTTTTGCACTTGTATTAGTGTGGCAAAAACACTTTTTGCACTTGTGATAGTGTTGAAAAACCACTTTTCGCACTTGTGTTAGTGTTGAAAACCACTTTTCGCACTTGTGTTGGTGCAGGAAACCACTTTTGCACTTGTATTAGTGTGGAAAAATCACTTTTCGCACTTGTGTTAGTGATGAAAAACCACTTTTCGCACTTATGTTAGTTTTGAAAAACCACTTTTCGCACTTGTGTTGGTGCAGGAAACCACTTTTGCACTTGTATTAGTGTGGAAAAAACACTTTTTACACTTGTGATAGTGTTGAAAAACCACTTTTCGCACTTGTGTTAGTGTTGAAAAACCACTTTTCGCACTTGTGTTGGTGCAGGAAACCACTTTTGCACTTGTATTAGTGTGGAAAAACACTTTTTGCACTTGTGATAGTGTTGAAAAACCACTTTTCGCACTTGTGTTAGTGTTGAAAAACCACTTTTCGCACTTGTGTTAGTGTTGAAAAACCACTTTTCACACTTGTGTTAGTGTTGAAAAACCACTTTTCGCACTTGTGTTAGTGTTGAAAAACCACTTTTCGCACTTGTGTTAGTGTTGAAAAACCACTTTTCGCACTTGTGTTACTGTTGAAAAACCACTTTTCGCACTTGTGATGGTGCAGGAAACCACTTTTGCACTTGTATTAGTGTGGAAAAACCACTTTTGCACTTGTATTAGTGTGGAAAAACCACTTTTCGCACATGTGTTAGTGTTGAAAAATCACTTTTCGCACTTGTGTTAGTGTTGAAAAACCATTTTTCGCACTTGTGTTGGTGCAGGAAACCACTTTTGCACTTGTATTAGTGTGGAAAAAACACTTTTGCACTTGTGTTAGTGTTGAAAAACCACTTTTCGCACTTGTGTTAGTGTTGAAAAACCACTTTTCGCATTTGTGTTGGTGCAGGAAACCACTTTTGCACTTGTATTAGTGTGGAAAAAACACTTTTCGCACTTGTGTTAGTGTTGAAAAACCACTTTTCGCACTTGTGTTAGTGTTGAAAAACCAATTTTCGCACTTGTGTTAGTGTTGAAAAACCACATTTCGCACTTGTGTTGGTGCAGGAAACCACTTTTGCACTTGTATTAGTGTGGAAAAAACACTTTTCGCACTTGTGTTAGTGTTGAAAAACCACTTTTCGCCCTTGTGTTAGTGTTGAAAAACCACTTTTCGCACTTGTGTTGGTACAGGAAACCACTTTTGCACTTGTATTAGTGTGGAAAAAACACTTTTTGCACTTGTGATAGTGTTGAAAAACCACTTTTCGCACTTGTGTTAGTGTAGAAAAACCACTTTTCGCACTTGTGTTGGTGCAGGAAACCACTTTTGCACTTGTATTGGTGTGGAAAAAACACTTTTTGAACTTGTGATAGTGTTGAAAAACCACTTTTCGCACTTGTGTTAGTGTTGAAAAACCACTTTTCGCACTTGTGTTGGTGCAGGAAACCACTTTTGCACTTGTATTAGTGTGGAAAAAACACTTTTTGCACTTGTGATAGTGTTGAAAAACCACTTTTCGCACTTGTGTTAGTGTTGAAAAACCACTTTTCGCACTTGTGTTAGTGTTGAAAAACCACTTTTCGCACTAGTGTTGGTGCAGGAAACCACTTTTGCACTTGTATTAGTGTGGAAAAACCACTTTTTGCACTTGTGATAGTGTTGAAAAACCACTTTTCGCACTTGTGTTAGTGTTGAAAAACCACTTTTCGCACTTGTGTTAGTGTTGAAAAACCACTATTCGCACTTGTGTTAGTGTTGAAAACCACTTTTCGCACTTGTGTTAGTGTTGAAAAACCACTTTTCGCACTTGTGTTAGTGTTGAAAAACCACTTTTCGCACTTGTGTTCGTGCAGGAAACCACTTTTGCACTTGTATTAGTGTGGAAAAACACTTTTCGCACTTGTGTTAGTGTGGAAAAACCACTTTTGCACTTGTATTAGTGTGGAAAAACCACTTTTCGCACATGTGTTAGTGTTGAAAAATCACTTTTCGCACTTGTGTTAGTGTTGAAAAACCACTTTTTGCACTTGTGTTGGTGCAGGAAACCACTTTTGCACTTGTATTAGTGTGTAAAAACACTTTTTGCACTTGTGTTAGTGTTGAAAAACCACTTTTCGCACTTGTGTTAGTGTTGAAAAACCACTTTTCGCATTTGTGTTGGTGCAGGAAACCACTTTTGCACTTGTATTAGTGTGGAAAAAACACTTTTCGCACTTGTGTTAGTGTTGAAAAACCACTTTTCGCACTTGTGTTAGTGTTGAAAAACAATTTTCGCACTTGTGTTAGTGTTGAAAAACCACATTTCGCACTTGTGTTGGTGCAGGAAACCACTTTTGCACTTGTATTAGTGTGGAAAAAACACTTTTCGCACTTGTGTTAGTGTTGAAAAACCACTTTTCGCACTTGTGTTGGTACAGGAAACCACTTTTGCACTTGTATTAGTGTGGAAAAAACACTTTTTGCACTTGTGATACTGTTGAAAAACCACTTTTCGCACTTGTGTTGGTACAGGAAACCACTTTTGCACTTGTATTAGTGTGGAAAAAACACTTTTTGCACTTGTGATAGTGTTGAAAACCACTTTTCGCACTTGTGTTAGTGTAGAAAAACTACTTTTCGCACTTGTGTTGGTGCAGGAAACCACTTTTGCACTTGTATTAGTGTGGAAAAAACGCTTTTTGAACTTGTGATAGTGTTGAAAAACCACTTTTCGCACTTGTGTTAGTGTTGAAAAACCACTTTTCGCACTTGTGTTGGTGCAGGAAACCACTTTTGCACTTGTATTAGTGTGCAAAAAACACTTTTTGCACTTGTGATAGTGTTGAAAAACCACTTTTCGCACTTGTGTTAGTGTTGAAAAACCACTTTTCGCACTTGTGTTAGTGTTGAAAAACCACTTTTCGCACTTGTGTTGGTGCAGGAAACCACTTTTGCACTTGTATTAGTGTGGAAAAACCACTTTTTTGCACTTGTGATAGTGTTGAAAAACCACTTTTCGCACTTGTGTTAGTGTTGAAAAACCACTTTTTGCACTTGTGATAGTGTTGAAAAACACTTTTCGCACTTGTGTCAGTGTTGAAAAACCACTTTTCGCATTTGTGTTGTGCAGGAAACCACTTTTGCACTTGTATTAGTGTGGAAAAAACACTTTTTGCACTTGTGATAGTGTTGAAAAACCACTTCTGCACTTGTATTAGTGTGGAAAAACCACTTTTGCACTTGTATTAGTGTGGAAAAACCACTTTTTGCACATGTGTTAGTGTTGAAAAATCACTTTTCGCACTTGTGTTAGTGTTGAAAAACCACTTTTCGCACTTGTGTTGGTGCAGGAAACCACTTTTGCACTTGTATTAGTGTGGACAAAAACACTTTTTGCACTTGTGTTAGTGTTGAAAAACCACTTTTCGCACTTGTGTTAGTGTTGAAAAACCACTTTTCGCATTTGTGTTGGTGCAGGAAACCACTTTGCACTTGTATTAGTGTGGAAAAAACACTTTTCGCACTTGTGTTAGTGTTGAAAAACCACTTTTCGCACTTGTGTTAGTGTTGAAAAACCAATTTTCGCACTTGTGTTAGTGTTGAAAAACCACATTTCGCACTTGTGTTGGTGCTGGAAACCACTTTTGCACTTGTATTAGTGTGGAAAAAACACTTTTTGAACTTGTGATAGTGTTGAAAAACCACTTTTCGCACTTGTGTTAGTGTTGAAAAACCACTTTTCGCACTTGTGTTGGTGCAGGAAACCACTTTTGCGCTTGTATTAGTGTGGAAAAAACACTTTTTGCACTTGTGATAGTGTTGAAAAACCACTTTTCGCACTTGTGTTCGTGTTGAAAAACCACTTTTCGCACTTGTGTTAGTGTTGAAAAACCACTTTTTGCACTTGTGTTGGTGCAGGAAACCACTTTTGCACTTGTATTGGTGTGGAAAAACCACTTTTCACACTTGTGTTAGTGTTGAAAAACCACTTTTCGCACTTGTGTTGGTGCAGGAAACCACTTTTGCACTTGTATTAGTGTGGAAAAAACACTTTTTGCACTTGTGATAGTGTTGAAAAACCACTTTTGGCACTTGTGTTAGTGTTGAAAAACCACTTTTCACACTTGTGTTGGTGCAGGAAACCACTTTTGCACTTGTATTCGTGTGGAAAAAACACTTTTTGCACTTGTGATAGTGTTGAAAAACCACTTTTCGCACTTGTGTTAGTGTTGAAAAACCACTTTTCGCACTTGTGTTAGTGTGAAAACCACTTTTCGCACTTGTGTTAGTGTTGAAAAACCACTTTTCGCACTTGTGATGTTGCAGGAAACCACTTTTGCACTTGTATTAGTGTGGCAAAAACACTTTTTGCACTTGTGATAGTGTTGAAAAACCACTTTTCGCACTTGTGTTAGTGTTGAAAAACCACTTTTCGCACTTGTGTTGGTGCAGGAAACCACTTTTGCACTTGTATTAGTGTGGAAAAATCACTTTTCGCACTTGTGTTAGTGATGAAAAACCACTTTTCGCACTTATGTTAGTTTTGAAAAACCACTTTTCGCACTTGTGTTGGTGCAGGAACCACTTTTGCACTTGTATTAGTGTGGAAAAAACACTTTTTACACTTGTGATAGTGTTGAAAAACCACTTTTCGCACTTGTGTTAGTGTTGAAAAACCACTTTTCGCACTTGTGTTGGTGCAGGAAACCACTTTTGCACTTGTATTAGTGTGGAAAAACACTTTTTGCACTTGTGATAGTGTTGAAAAACCACTTTTCGCACTTGTGTTAGTGTTGAAAAACCACTTTTCGCACTTGTGTTAGTGTTGAAAAACCACTTTTCGCACTTGTGTTAGTGTTGAAAAACCACTTTTCGCACTTGTGTTAGTGTTGAAAAACCACTTTTCGCACTTGTGTTAGTGTTGAAAAACCACTTTTCGCACTTGTGTTACTGTTGAAAAACCACTTTTCGCACTTGTGTTACTGTTGAAAAACCACTTTTCGCACTTGTGATGGTGCAGGAAACCACTTTTGCACTTGTATTAGTGTGGAAAAACCACTTTTGCACTTGTATTAGTGTGGAAAAACCACTTTTCGCACATGTGTTAGTGTTGAAAAATCACTTTTCGCACTTGTGTTAGTGTTGAAAAACCATTTTTCGCACTTGTGTTGGTGCAGGAAACCACTTTTGCACTTGTATTAGTGTGGAAAAACCACTTTTTGCACTTGTGTTAGTGTTGAAAAACCACTTTTCGCACTTGTGTTAGTGTTGAAAAACCACTTTTCGCATTTGTGTTGGTGCAGGAAACCACTTTTGCACTTGTATTAGTGTGGAAAAAACACTTTTCGCACTTGTGTTAGTGTTGAAAAACCACTTTTCGCACTTGTATTAGTGTGGAAAAAACACTTTTGCACTTGTGATACTGTTGAAAAACCACTTTTCGCACTTGTGTTGGTACAGGAAACCACTTTTGCACTTGTATTAGTGTGGAAAAAACACTTTTTTGCACTTGTGATAGTGTGAAAACCACTTTTCGCACTTGTGTTAGTGTAGAAAAACTACTTTTCGCACTTGTGTTGGTGCAGGAAACCACTTTTGCACTTGTATTAGTGTGGAAAAAACGCTTTTTGAACTTGTGATAGTGTTGAAAAACCACTTTTCGCACTTGTGTTAGTGTTGAAAAACCACTTTTCGCACTTGTGTTGGTGCAGGAAACCACTTTTGCACTTGTATTAGTGTGCAAAAAACACTTTTTGCACTTGTGATAGTGTTGAAAAACCACTTTTCGCACTTGTGTTAGTGTTGAAAAACCACTTTTCGCACTTGTGTTAGTGTTGAAAAACCACTTTTCGCACTTGTGTTGGTGCAGGAAACCACTTTTGCACTTGTATTAGTGTGGAAAAACCACTTTTTGCACTTGTGATAGTGTTGAAAAACCACTTTTCGCACTTGTGTTAGTGTTGAAAAACCACTTTTTGCACTTGTGATAGTGTTGAAAACCACTTTTCGCACTTGTGTCAGTGTTGAAAAACCACTTTTCGCATTTGTGTTGGTGCAGGAAACCACTTTTGCACTTGTATTAGTGTGGAAAAAACACTTTTTGCACTTGTGATAGTGTTGAAAAACCACTTCTGCACTTGTATTAGTGTGGAAAAACCACTTTTGCACTTGTATTAGTGTGGAAAAACCACTTTTTGCACATGTGTTAGTGTTGAAAAATCACTTTTCGCACTTGTGTTAGTGTTGAAAAACCACTTTTCGCACTTGTGTTGGTGCAGGAAACCACTTTTGCACTTGTATTAGTGTGGACAAAAACACTTTTTGCACTTGTGTTAGTGTTGAAAAACCACTTTTCGCACTTGTGTTAGTGTTGAAAAACCACTTTTCGCATTTGTGTTGGTGCAGGAAACCACTTTGCACTTGTATTAGTGTGGAAAAAACACTTTTCGCACTTGTGTTAGTGTTGAAAAACCACTTTCGCACTTGTGTTAGTGTTGAAAAACCAATTTTCGCACTTGTGTTAGTGTTGAAAAACCACATTTCGCACTTGTGTTGGTGCTGGAACCACTTTTGCACTTGTATTAGTGTGGAAAAAACACTTTTTGAACTTGTGATAGTGTTGAAAAACACTTTTCGCACTTGTGTTAGTGTTGAAAACCACTTTTCGCACTTGTGTTGGTGCAGGAAACCACTTTTGCGCTTGTATTAGTGTGGAAAAAACACTTTTTGCACTTGTGATAGTGTTGAAAAACCACTTTTCGCACTTGTGTTCGTGTTGAAAAACCACTTTTCGCACTTGTGTTAGTGTTGAAAAACCACTTTTTGCACTTGTGTTGGTGCAGGAACCACTTTTGCACTTGTATTGGTGTGGAAAAACCACTTTTCACACTTGTGTTAGTGTTGAAAAACCACTTTTCGCACTTGTGTTGGTGCAGGAAACCACTTTTGCACTTGTATAGTGTGGAAAAAACACTTTTTGCACTTGTGATAGTGTTGAAAAACCACTTTTGGCACTTGTGTTAGTGTTGAAAAACCACTTTTCAGCACTTGTGTTGGTGCAGGAAACCACTTTTGCACTTGTATTCGTGTGGAAAAAACACTTTTTGCACTTGTGATAGTGTTGAAAAACACTTTTCGCACTTGTGTTAGTGTTGAAAAACCACTTTTCGCACTTGTGTTAGTGTTGAAAAACCACTTTTCGCACTTGTGTTAGTGTTGAAAAACCACTTTTCGCACTTGTGATGTTGCAGGAAACCACTTTTGCACTTGTATTAGTGTGGCAAAAACACTTTTTGCACTTGTGATAGTGTTGAAAAACCACTTTTCGCACTTGTGTTAGTGTTGAAAAACCACTTTTCGCACTTGTGTTGGTGCAGGAAACCACTTTTGCACTTGTATTAGTGTGGAAAAATCACTTTTCGCACTTGTGTTAGTGATGAAAAACCACTTTTCGCACTTATGTTAGTTTTGAAAAACCACTTTTCGCACTTGTGTTGGTGCAGGAAACCACTTTTGCACTTGTATTAGTGTGGAAAAAACACTTTTTACACTTGTGATAGTGTTGAAAAACCACTTTTCGCACTTGTGTTAGTGTTGAAAAACCACTTTTCGCACTTGTGTTGGTGCAGGAAACCACTTTTGCACTTGTATTAGTGTGGAAAAACACTTTTTGCACTTGTGATAGTGTTGAAAAACCACTTTTCGCACTTGTGTTAGTGTTGAAAAACCACTTTTCGCACTTGTGTTAGTGTTGAAAAACCACTTTTCGCACTTGTGTTAGTGTTGAAAAACCACTTTTCGCACTTGTGTTAGTGTTGAAAAACCACTTTTCGCACTTGTGTTAGTGTTGAAAAACCACTTTTCGCACTTGTGTTACTGTTGAAAAACCACTTTTCGCACTTGTGTTACTGTTGAAAAACCACTTTTCGCACTTGTGATGGTGCAGGAAACCACTTTTGCACTTGTATTAGTGTGGAAAAACCACTTTTGCACTTGTATTAGTGTGGAAAAACCACTTTTCGCACATGTGTTAGTGTTGAAAAATCACTTTTCGCACTTGTGTTAGTGTTGAAAAACCATTTTTCGCACTTGTGTTGGTGCAGGAAACCACTTTTGCACTTGTATTAGTGTGGAAAAACCACTTTTTGCACTTGTGTTAGTGTTGAAAAACCACTTTTCGCACTTGTGTTAGTGTTGAAAAACCACTTTTCGCATTTGTGTTGGTGCAGGAAACCACTTTTGCACTTGTATTAGTGTGGAAAAAACACTTTTCGCACTTGTGTTAGTGTTGAAAAACCACTTTTCGCACTTGTGTTAGTGTTGAAAAACCAATTTTCGCACTTGTGTTAGTGTTGAAAAACCACATTTCGCACTTGTGTTGGTGCAGGAAACCACTTTTGCACTTGTATTAGTGTGGAAAAAACACTTTTCGCACTTGTGTTAGTGTTGAAAAACCACTTTTCGCCCTTGTGTTAGTGTTGAAAAACCACTTTTCGCACTTGTGTTGGTACAGGAAACCACTTTTGCACTTGTATTAGTGTGGAAAAAACACTTTTTGCACTTGTGATAGTGTTGAAAAACCACTTTTCGCACTTGTGTTAGTGTAGAAAAACCACTTTTCGCACTTGTGTTGGTGCAGGAAACCACTTTTGCACTTGTATTGGTGTGGAAAAAACACTTTTTGAACTTGTGATAGTGTTGAAAAACCACTTTTCGCACTTGTGTTAGTGTTGAAAAACCACTTTTCGCACTTGTGTTGGTGCAGGAAACCACTTTTGCACTTGCATTAGTGTGGAAAAACCACTTTTTGCACTTGTGATAGTGTTGAAAAACCACTTTTCGCACTTGTGTTAGTGTTGAAAAACCACTTTTCGCACTTGTGTTAGTGTTGAAAAACCACTTTTCGCACTAGTGTTGGTGCAGGAAACCACTTTTGCACTTGTATTAGTGTGGAAAAACCACTTTTTGCACTTGTGATAGTGTTGAAAAACCACTTTTCGCACTTGTGTTAGTGTTGAAAAACCACATTTCGCACTTGTGTTGGTTTCGCACTTGTGTTGGTGTATTAGTGTTGAAAAACCACTTTTCGCACTTGTGTTAGTGTTGAAAAACCACTATTCGCACTTGTGTTAGTGTTGAAAAACCACTTTTCGCACTTGTGTTAGTGTTGAAAAACCACTTTTCGGATTTGTGTTGGTGCAGGAAACCACTTTTGCACTTGTATTAGTGTGGAAAAAACACTTTTTGCACTTGTGATAGTGTTGAAAAACCACTTCTGCACTTGTATTAGTGTGGAAAAACCACTTTTGCACTTGTATTAGTGTGGAAAAACCACTTTTCGCACATGTGTTCGTGTTGAAAAATAACTTTTCGCACTTGTGTTAGTGTTGAAAAACCACTTTTCGCACTTGTGTTGGTGCAGGAAACCACTTTTGCACTTGTATTAGTGTGGAAAAAACACTTTTTGCACTTGTGTTAGTGTTGAAAAACCACTTTTCGCACTTGTGTTAGTGTTGAAAAACCACTTTTCGCATTTGTGTTGGTGCAGGAAACCACTTTTGCACTTGTATTAGTGTGGAAAAACCACTTTTCGCACTTGTGTTAGTGTTGAAAAACCACTTTTCGCACTTGTGTTAGTGTTGAAAAACCAATTTTCGCACTTGTGTTAGTGTTGAAAAACCACATTTCGCACTTGTGTTGGTGCTGGAAACCACTTTTGCACTTTTATTAGTGTGGAAAAAACACTTTTCGCACTTGTGTTAGTGTTGAAAAACCACTTTTCGCCCTTGTGTTCGTGTTGAAAAACCACTTTTCGCCCTTGTGTTCGTGTTGAAAAACCACTTTTCGCACTTGTGTTGGTACAGGAAACCACTTTTGCACTTGTATTAGTGTGGAAAAAACACTTTTTACACTTGTGATAGTGTTGAAAAACCACTTTTCGCACTTGTGTTAGTGTTGAAAAACCACTTTTCGCACTTGTGTTGGTGCAGGAAACCACTTTTGCACTTGTATTAGTGTGGAAAAAACACTTTTTGAACTTGTGATAGTGTTGAAAAACCACTTTTCGCACTTGTGTTAGTGTTGAAAAACCACTTTTCGCACTTGTGTTGGTGCAGTAAACCACTTTTGCACTTGTATTAGTGTGGAAAAAACACTTTTTGCACTTGTGATAGTGTTGAAAAACCACATTTCGCACTTGTGTTAGTGTTGAAAAACCACTTTTCGCACTTGTGTTGGTGCAGGAACCCACTTTTGCACTTGTATTGGTGTGGAAAAACCACTTTTCACACTTGTGTTAGTGTTGAAAAACCACTTTTCGCACTTGTGTTGGTGCAGGAAACCACTTTTGCACTTGTATTAGTGTGGAAAAAACACTTTTTGCACTTGTGATAGTGTTGAAAAACCACTTTTGGCACTTGTGTTAGTGTTGAAAAACCACTTTTTGCACTTGTGTTGGTGCAGGAAACCACTTTTGCACTTGTATTAGTGTGGCAAAAACACTTTTTGCACTTGTGATAGTGTTGAAAAACCACTTTTGGCACTTGTGTTAGTGTTGAAAAACCACTTTTCGCACTTGTGATGGTGCAGGATACCACTTTTGCACTTGTATTAGTGTGGCAAAAACACTTTTTGCACTTGTGATAGTGTTGAAAAACCACTTTTCGCACTTGTGTTAGTGTTGAAAAACCACTTTTCGCACTTGTGTTGGTGCAGGAAAGCACTTTTGCACTTGTATTCGTGTGGAAAAATCACTTTTCGCACTTGTGTTAGTGATGAAAAACCACTTTTCGCACTTGTGTTAGTGATGAAAAACCACTTTTCACACTTATGTTAGTGATGAAAAACCACTTTTCGCACTTGTGTTAGTGTTGAAAAACCACTTTTCACACTTGTGTTAGTGTTGAAAAACCACTTTTCACACTTGTGTTAGTGTTGAAAAACCACTTTTCGCACTTGTGTTAGTGTTGAAAAACCACTTTTCGCACTTGTGTTACTGTTGAAAAACCACTTTTCGCACTTGTGATGGTGCAGGAAACCACTTTTGCACTTGTATTAGTGTGGAAAACCACTTTTTGCACTTGTGATAGTGTTGAAAAACCACTTTTCGCACTTGTGTTAGTGTCGAAAAACCACTATTCGCACTTGTGTTTGTGTAGGAAACCACTTTTGCACATGTATTAGTGTGGAAAAACCACTTTTCGCACTTGTGTTAGTGTTGAAAAACCACTTTTCGTACTTGTGTTGGTGCAGGAAACCACTTTTGCACTTGTATTAGTATGGAAAAAACACTTTTTGCACTTGTGATAGTGTTGAAAAACCACTTTTCGCACTTGTGTTAGTGTTGAAAAACCACTTTTCGCACTTGTGTTGGTGCAGGAAACCACTTTTGCACTTGTATTAGTGTGGAAAAAACACTTTTTGCACTTGTGATAGTGTTGAAAAACCACTTTTCGCACTTGTGTTAGTGTTGAAAAACCACTTTTCGCACTTGTGTTAGTGTTGAAAAACCACTTTTCGCACTTGTGTTAGTGTTGAAAAACCACTTTTCGCACTTGTGTTGGTGCAGGAAACCACTTTTGCACTTGTATTAGTGTGGAAAAAACACTTTTCGCACTTGTGTTAGTGTTGAAAAACCACTTTTCGCACTTGTATTAGTGTGGAAAAAACACTTTTTGCACTTGTGATAGTGTTGAAAACCCACTTTTCGCACTTGTGTTAGTGTTGAAAAACCACTTTTCGCACTTGTGTTGGTGCAGGAAACCACTTTTGCACTTGTATTAGTGTGGAAAAACCACTTTTGCACTTGTATTAGTGTGGAAAAACCACTTTTCGCACATGTGTTAGTGTTGAAAAATCACTTTTCGCACTTGTGTTAGTGTTGAAAAACCACTTTTCGCACTTGTGTTGGTGCAGGAAACCACTTTTGCACTTGTATTAGTGTGGAAAAAACACTTTTTGCACTTGTGTTAGTGTTGAAAAACCACTTTTCGCACTTGTGTTAGTGTTGAAAAACCACTTTTCGCATTTGTGTTGGTGCAGGAAACCACTTTTGCACTTGTATTAGTGTGGAAAAAACACTTTTCGCACTTGTGTTAGTGTTGAAAAACCACTTTTCGCACTTGTGTTAGTGTTGAAAAACCAATTTTCGCACTTGTGTTAGTGTTGAAAAACCACATTTCGCACTTGTGTTGGTGCAGGAAACCACTTTTGCACTTGTATTAGTGTGGAAAAAACACTTTTCGCACTTGTGTTAGTGTTGAAAAACCACTTTTCGCCCTTGTGTTAGTGTTGAAAAACCACTTTTCGCACTTGTGTTGGTACAGGAAACCACTTTTGCACTTGTATTAGTGTGGAAAAAACACTTTTTGCACTTGTGATAGTGTTGAAAAACCACTTTTCGCACTTGTGTTAGTGTAGAAAAACCACTTTTCGCACTTGTGTTGGTGCAGGAAACCACTTTTGCACTTGTATTAGTGTGGAAAAAACACTTTTTGAACTTGTGATAGTGTTGAAAAACCACTTTTCGCACTTGTGTTAGTGTTGAAAAACCACTTTTCGCACTTGTGTTGGTGCAGGAAACCACTTTTGCACTTGTATTAGTGTGGAAAAAACACTTTTTGCACTTGTGATAGTGTTGAAAAACCACTTTTCGCACTTGTGTTAGTGTTGAAAAACCACTTTTTGCACTTGTGTTAGTGTTGAAAAACCACTTTTCGCACTTGTGTTGGTGCAGGAAACCACTTTTGAACTTGTGATAGTGTTGAAAAACCACTTTTCGCACTTGTGTTAGTGTTGAAAAACCACTTTTCGCACTTGTGTTGGTGCAGGAAACCACTTTTGCACTTGTATTAGTGTGGAAAAAACACTTTTTGCACTTGTGATATTGTTGAAAAACCACTTTTTGCACTTGTGATAGTGTTGAAAAACCACTTTTCGCACTTGTGTTAGTGTTGAAAAACCACTTTTCGCACTTGTGTTAGTGTTGAAAAACCACTATTCGCACTTGTGTTAGTGTTGAAAAACCACTTTTCGCACTTGTGTTAGTGTTGAAAAACCACTTTTCGGATTTGTGTTGGTGCAGGAAACCACTTTTGCACTTGCATTAGTGTGGAAAAAACACTTTTTGCACTTGTGATAGTGTTGAAAAACCACTTCTGCACTTGTATTAGTGTGGAAAACCACTTTTGCACTTGTATTAGTGTGGAAAAACCACTTTTCGCACATGTGTTAGTGTTGAAAAATCACTTTTCGCACTTGTGTTAGTGTTGAAAAACCACTTTTCGCACTTGTGTTGGTGCAGGAAACCACTTTTGCACTTGTATTAGTGTGGAAAAAACACTTTTTGCACTTGTGTTAGTGTTGAAAAACCACTTTTCGCACTTGTGTTAGTGTTGAAAAACCACTTTTCGCATTTGTGTTGGTGCAGGAAACCACTTTTGCACTTGTATTAGTGTGGAAAAAACACTTTTCGCACTTGTGTTAGTGTTGAAAAACCACTTTTCGCACTTGTGTTAGTGTTGAAAAACCACTTTTCGCATTTGTGTTGGTGCAGGAAACCACTTTTGCACTTGTATTAGTGTGGAAAAAACACTTTTTGCACTTGTGATAGTGTTGAAAAACCACTTCTGCACTTGTATTAGTGTGGAAAAACCACTTTTGCACTTGTATTAGTGTGGAAAAACCACTTTTTGCACATGTGTTAGTGTTGAAAAATCACTTTTCGCACTTGTGTTAGTGTTGAAAAACCACTTTTCGCACTTGTGTTGGTGCAGGAAACCACTTTTGCACTTGTATTAGTGTGGACAAAAACACTTTTTGCACTTGTGTTAGTGTTGAAAAACCACTTTTCGCACTTGTGTTAGTGTTGAAAAACCACTTTTCGCATTTGTGTTGGTGCTGGAAACCACTTTTGCACTTGTATTAGTGTGGAAAAAACACTTTTCGCACTTGTGATAGTGTTGAAAAACCACTTTTCGCCCTTGTGTTAGTGTTGAAAAACCACTTTTCGCACTTGTGTTGGTACTGGAAAAAACACTTTTTGCACTTGTGATAGTGTTGAAAAACCACTTTTCGCACTTGTGTTAGTGTTGAAAAACCACTTTTTGCACTTGTGTTGGTGCAGGAAACCACTTTTGCACTTGTATTAGTGTGGAAAAAACACTTTTTGAACTTGTGATAGTGTTGAAAAACCACTTTTCGCACTTGTGTTAGTGTTGAAAAACCACTTTTCGCACTTGTGTTGGTGCAGGAAACCACTTTTGCACTTGTATTAGTGTGGAAAAAACACTTTTTGCACTTGCGATAGTGTTGAAAAACCACTTTTCGCACTTGTGTTCGTGTTGAAAAACCACTTTTCGCACTTGTGTTAGTGTTGAAAAACCACTTTTTGCACTTGTGTTGGTGCAGGAAACCACTTTTGCACTTGTATTGGTGTGGAAAAACCACTTTTCACACTTGTGTTAGTGTTGAAAAACCACTTTTCGCACTTGTGTTGGTGCAGGAAACCACTTTTGCACTTGTATTAGTGTGGAAAAAACACTTTTTGCACTTGTGATAGTGTTGAAAAACCACTTTTGGCACTTGTGTTAGTGTTGAAAAACCACTTTTCACACTTGTGTTGGTGCAGGAAACCACTTTTGCACTTGTATTCGTGTGGAAAAAACACTTTTTGCACTTGTGATAGTGTTGAAAAACCACTTTTCGCACTTGTGTTAGTGTTGAAAAACCACTTTTCGCACTTGTGTTAGTGTTGAAAAACCACTTTTCGCACTTGTGTTCGTGTTGAAAAACCACTTTTCGCACTTGTGATGGTGCAGGAAACCACTTTTGCACTTGTATTAGTGTGGCAAAAACACTTTTTGCACTTGTGATAGTGTTGAAAAACCACTTTTCGCACTTGTGTTAGTGTTGAAAAACCACTTTTCGCACTTGTGTTGGTGCAGGAAACCACTTTTGCACTTGAATTAGTGTGGAAAAATCACTTTTCGCACTTGTGTTAGTGATGAAAAACCACTTTTCGCACTTATGTTAGTTTTGAAAAACCACTTTTCGCACTTGTGTTGGTGCAGGAAACCACTTTTGCACTTGTATTAGTGTGGAAAAAACACTTTTTACACTTTTGATAGTGTTGAAAAACCACTTTTCGCACTTGTGTTAGTGTTGAAAAACCACTTTTCGCACTTGTGTTGGTGCAGGAAACCACTTTTGCACTTGTATTAGTGTGGAAAAACACTTTTTGCACTTGTGATAGTGTTGAAAAACCACTTTTCGCACTTGTGTTAGTGTTGAAAAACCACTTTTCGCACTTGTGTTAGTGTTGAAAAACCACTTTTCACACTTGTGTTAGTGTTGAAAAACCACTTTTCGCACTTGTGTTAGTGTTGAAAAACCACTTTTCGCACTTGTGTTAGTGTTGAAAAACCACTTTTCGCACTTGTGTTACTGTTGAAAAACCACTTTTCGCACTTGTGATGGTGCAGGAAACCACTTTTGCACTTGTATTAGTGTGGAAAAACCACTTTTGCACTTGTATTAGTGTGGAAAAACCACTTTTCGCACATGTGTTAGTGTTGAAAAATCACTTTTCGCACTTGTGTTAGTGTTGAAAAACCATTTTTCGCACTTATGTTGGTGCAGGAAACCACTTTTGCACTTGTATTAGTGTGGAAAAAACACTTTTTGCACTTGTGTTAGTGTTGAAAAACCACTTTTCGCACTTGTGTTAGTGTTGAAAAACCACTTTTCGCATTTGTGTTGGTGCAGGAAACCACTTTTGCACTTGTATTAGTGTGGAAAAAACACTTTTCGCACTTGTGTTAGTGTTGAAAAACCACTTTTCGCACTTGTGTTAGTGTTGAAAAACCAATTTTCGCACTTGTGTTAGTGTTGAAAAACCACATTTCGCACTTGTGTTGGTGCAGGAAACCACTTTTGCACTTGTATTAGTGTGGAAAAAACACTTTTCGCACTTGTGTTAGTGTTGAAAAACCACTTTTCGCCCTTGTGTTAGTGTTGAAAAACCACTTTTCGCACTTGTGTTGGTACAGGAAACCACTTTTGCACTTGTATTAGTGTGGAAAAAACACTTTTTGCACTTGTGATAGTGTTGAAAAACCACTTTTCGCACTTGTGTTAGTGTTGAAAAACCACTTTTCGCACTTGTGTTAGTGTTGAAAAACTACTTTTCGCACTAGTGTTGGTGCAGGAAACCACTTTTGCACTTGTATTAGTGTGGAAAAACCACTTTTTGCACTTGTGATAGTGTTGAAAAACCACTTTTCGCACTTGTGTTAGTGTTGAAAAACCACTTTTCGCACTTGTGTTAGTGTTGAAAAACCACTATTCGCACTTGTGTTAGTGTTGAAAAACCACTTTTCGCACTTGTGTTAGTGTTGAAAAACCACTTTTCGGATTTGTGTTGGTGCAGGAAACCACTTTTGCACTTGTATTAGTGTGGAAAAAACACTTTTTGCACTTGTGATAGTGTTGAAAAACCACTTCTGCACTTGTATTAGTGTGGAAAAACCACTTTTGCACTTGTATTAGTGTGGAAAAACCACTTTTCGCACATGTGTTCGTGTTGAAAAATAACTTTTCGCACTTGTGTTAGTGTTGAAAAACCACTTTTCGCACTTGTGTTGGTGCAGGAAACCACTTTTGCACTTGTATTAGTGTGGAAAAAACACTTTTTGCACTTGTGTTAGTGTTGAAAAACCACTTTTCGCACTTGTGTTAGTGTTGAAAAACCACTTTTCGCATTTGTGTTGGTGCAGGAAACCACTTTTGCACTTATATTAGTGTGGAAAAAACACTTTTCGCACTTGTGTTAGTGTTGAAAAACCACATTTCGCACTTGTGTTGGTACAGGAAACCACTTTTGCACTTGTATTAGTGTGGAAAAAACACTTTTTGCACTTGTGATAGTGTTGAAAAACCACTTTTCGCACTTGTGTTAGTGTAGAAAAACCACTTTTCGCACTTGTGTTGGTGCAGGAAACCACTTTTGCACTTGTATTGGTGTGGAAAAAACACTTTTTGAACTTGTGATAGTGTTGAAAAACCACTTTTCGCACTTGTGTTAGTGTTGAAAAACCACTTTTCGCACTTGTGTTGGTGCAGGAAACCACTTTTGCACTTGTATTAGTGTGGAAAAAACACTTTTTGCACTTGTGATAGTGTTGAAAAACCACTTTTCGCACTTGTGTTAGTGTTGAAAAACCACTTTTCGCACTTGTGTTAGTGTTGAAAAACCACTTTTCGCACTAGTGTTGGTGCAGGAAACCACTTTTGCACTTGTATTAGTGTGGAAAAACCACTTTTTGCACTTGTGATAGTGTTGAAAAACCACTTTTCGCACTTGTGTTAGTGTTGAAAAACCACTTTTCGCACTTGTGTTAGTGTTGAAAAACCACTATTCGCACTTGTGTTAGTGTTGAAAAACCACTTTTCGCACTTGTGTTAGTGTTGAAAAACCACTTTTCGGATTTGTGTTGGTGCAGGAAACCACTTTTGCACTTGTATTAGTGTGGAAAAAACACTTTTTGCACTTGTGTTAGTGTAGAAAAACCACTTTTCGCACTTGTGTTGGTGCAGGAAACCACTTTTGCACTTGTATTGGTGTGGAAAAAACACTTTTTGAACTTGTGATAGTGTTGAAAAACCACTTTTCGCACTTGTGTTAGTGTTGAAAAACCACTTTTCGCACTTGTGTTGGTGCAGGAAACCACTTTTGCACTTGTATTAGTGTGGAAAAAACACTTTTTGCACTTGTGATAGTGTTGAAAAACCACTTTTCGCACTTGTGTTAGTGTTGAAAAACCACTTTTCGCACTTGTGTTAGTGTTGAAAAACCACTTTTCGCACTAGTGTTGGTGCAGGAAACCACTTTTGCACTTGTATTAGTGTGGAAAAACCACTTTTTGCCCTTGTGATAGTGTTGAAAAACCACTTTTCGCACTTGTGTTAGTGTTGAAAAACCACTTTTCGCACTTGTGTTAGTGTTGAAAAACCACTATTCGCACTTGTGTTAGTGTTGAAAAACCACTTTTCGCACTTGTGTTAGTGTTGAAAAACCACTTTTCGGATTTGTGTTGGTGCAGGAAACCACTTTTGCACTTGTATTAGTGTGGAAAAAACACTTTTTGCACTTGTGATAGTGTTGAAAAACCACTTCTGCACTTGTATTAGTGTGGAAAAACCACTTTTGCACTTGTATTAGTGTGGAAAAACCACTTTTCGCACATGTGTTCGTGTTGAAAAATAACTTTTCGCACTTGTGTTAGTGTTGAAAAACCACTTTTCGCACTTGTGTTGGTGCAGGAAACCACTTTTGCACTTGTATTAGTGTGGAAAAAACACTTTTTGCACTTGTGTAAGTGTTGAAAAACCACTTTTCGCACTTGTGTTAGTGTTGAAAAACCACTTTTCGCATTTGTGTTGGTGCAGGAAACCACTTTTGCACTTGTATTAGTGTGGAAAAACCACTTTTTGCACATGTGTTAGTGTTGAAAAATCACTTTTCGCACTTGTGTTAGTGTTGAAAAACCACTTTTCGCACTTGTGTTGGTGCAGGAAACCACTTTTGCACTTGTATTAGTGTGGACAAAAACACTTTTTGCACTTGTGTTAGTGTTGAAAAACCACTTTTCGCACTTGTGTTAGTGTTGAAAAACCACTTTTCGCATTTGTGTTGGTGCTGGAAACCACTTTTGCACTTGTATTAGTGTGGAAAAAACACTTTTCGCACTTGTGATAGTGTTGAAAAACCACTTTTCGCCCTTGTGTTAGTGTTGAAAAACCACTTTTCGCACTTGTGTTGGTACTGGAAAAAACACTTTTTGCACTTGTGATAGTGTTGAAAAACCACTTTTCGCACTTGTGTTAGTGTTGAAAAACCACTTTTTGCACTTGTGTTGGTGCAGGAAACCACTTTTGCACTTGTATTAGTGTGGAAAAAACACTTTTTGAACTTGTGATAGTGTTGAAAAACCACTTTTCGCACTTGTGTTAGTGTTGAAAAACCACTTTTCGCACTTGTGTTGGTGCAGGAAACCACTTTTGCACTTGTATTAGTGTGGAAAAAACACTTTTTGCACTTGCGATAGTGTTGAAAAACCACTTTTCGCACTTGTGTTCGTGTTGAAAAACCACTTTTCGCACTTGTGTTAGTGTTGAAAAACCACTTTTTGCACTTGTGTTGGTGCAGGAAACCACTTTTGCACTTGTATTGGTGTGGAAAAACCACTTTTCACACTTGTGTTAGTGTTGAAAAACCACTTTTCGCACTTGTGTTGGTGCAGGAAACCACTTTTGCACTTGTATTAGTGTGGAAAAAACACTTTTTGCACTTGTGATAGTGTTGAAAAACCACTTTTGGCACTTGTGTTAGTGTTGAAAAACCACTTTTCACACTTGTGTTGGTGCAGGAAACCACTTTTGCACTTGTATTCGTGTGGAAAAAACACTTTTTGCACTTGTGATAGTGTTGAAAAACCACTTTTCGCACTTGTGTTAGTGTTGAAAAACCACTTTTCGCACTTGTGTTAGTGTTGAAAAACCACTTTTCGCACTTGTGTTCGTGTTGAAAAACCACTTTTCGCACTTGTGATGGTGCAGGAAACCACTTTTGCACTTGTATTAGTGTGGCAAAAACACTTTTTGCACTTGTGATAGTGTTGAAAAACCACTTTTCGCACTTGTGTTAGTGTTGAAAAACCACTTTTCGCACTTGTGTTGGTGCAGGAAACCACTTTTGCACTTGAATTAGTGTGGAAAAATCACTTTTCGCACTTGTGTTAGTGATGAAAAACCACTTTTCGCACTTATGTTAGTTTTGAAAAACCACTTTTCGCACTTGTGTTGGTGCAGGAAACCACTTTTGCACTTGTATTAGTGTGGAAAAAACACTTTTTACACTTTTGATAGTGTTGAAAAACCACTTTTCGCACTTGTGTTAGTGTTGAAAAACCACTTTTCGCACTTGTGTTGGTGCAGGAAACCACTTTTGCACTTGTATTAGTGTGGAAAAACACTTTTTGCACTTGTGATAGTGTTGAAAAACCACTTTTCGCACTTGTGTTAGTGTTGAAAAACCACTTTTCGCACTTGTGTTAGTGTTGAAAAACCACTTTTCACACTTGTGTTAGTGTTGAAAAACCACTTTTCGCACTTGTGTTAGTGTTGAAAAACCACTTTTCGCACTTGTGTTAGTGTTGAAAAACCACTTTTCGCACTTGTGTTACTGTTGAAAAACCACTTTTCGCACTTGTGATGGTGCAGGAAACCACTTTTGCACTTGTATTAGTGTGGAAAAACCACTTTTGCACTTGTATTAGTGTGGAAAAACCACTTTTCGCACATGTGTTAGTGTTGAAAAATCACTTTTCGCACTTGTGTTAGTGTTGAAAAACCATTTTTCGCACTTATGTTGGTGCAGGAAACCACTTTTGCACTTGTATTAGTGTGGAAAAAACACTTTTTGCACTTGTGTTAGTGTTGAAAAACCACTTTTCGCACTTGTGTTAGTGTTGAAAAACCACTTTTCGCATTTGTGTTGGTGCAGGAAACCACTTTTGCACTTGTATTAGTGTGGAAAAAACACTTTTCGCACTTGTGTTAGTGTTGAAAAACCACTTTTCGCACTTGTGTTAGTGTTGAAAAACCAATTTTCGCACTTGTGTTAGTGTTGAAAAACCACATTTCGCACTTGTGTTGGTGCAGGAAACCACTTTTGCACTTGTATTAGTGTGGAAAAAACACTTTTCGCACTTGTGTTAGTGTTGAAAAACCACTTTTCGCCCTTGTGTTAGTGTTGAAAAACCACTTTTCGCACTTGTGTTGGTACAGGAAACCACTTTTGCACTTGTATTAGTGTGGAAAAAACACTTTTTGCACTTGTGATAGTGTTGAAAAACCACTTTTCGCACTTGTGTTAGTGTTGAAAAACCACTTTTCGCACTTGTGTTAGTGTTGAAAAACTACTTTTCGCACTAGTGTTGGTGCAGGAAACCACTTTTGCACTTGTATTAGTGTGGAAAAACCACTTTTTGCACTTGTGATAGTGTTGAAAAACCACTTTTCGCACTTGTGTTAGTGTTGAAAAACCACTTTTCGCACTTGTGTTAGTGTTGAAAAACCACTATTCGCACTTGTGTTAGTGTTGAAAAACCACTTTTCGCACTTGTGTTAGTGTTGAAAAACCACTTTTCGGATTTGTGTTGGTGCAGGAAACCACTTTTGCACTTGTATTAGTGTGGAAAAAACACTTTTTGCACTTGTGATAGTGTTGAAAAACCACTTCTGCACTTGTATTAGTGTGGAAAAACCACTTTTGCACTTGTATTAGTGTGGAAAAACCACTTTTCGCACATGTGTTCGTGTTGAAAAATAACTTTTCGCACTTGTGTTAGTGTTGAAAAACCACTTTTCGCACTTGTGTTGGTGCAGGAAACCACTTTTGCACTTGTATTAGTGTGGAAAAAACACTTTTTGCACTTGTGTTAGTGTTGAAAAACCACTTTTCGCACTTGTGTTAGTGTTGAAAAACCACTTTTCGCATTTGTGTTGGTGCAGGAAACCACTTTTGCACTTATATTAGTGTGGAAAAAACACTTTTCGCACTTGTGTTAGTGTTGAAAAACCACATTTCGCACTTGTGTTGGTACAGGAAACCACTTTTGCACTTGTATTAGTGTGGAAAAAACACTTTTTGCACTTGTGATAGTGTTGAAAAACCACTTTTCGCACTTGTGTTAGTGTAGAAAAACCACTTTTCGCACTTGTGTTGGTGCAGGAAACCACTTTTGCACTTGTATTGGTGTGGAAAAAACACTTTTTGAACTTGTGATAGTGTTGAAAAACCACTTTTCGCACTTGTGTTAGTGTTGAAAAACCACTTTTCGCACTTGTGTTGGTGCAGGAAACCACTTTTGCACTTGTATTAGTGTGGAAAAAACACTTTTTGCACTTGTGATAGTGTTGAAAAACCACTTTTCGCACTTGTGTTAGTGTTGAAAAACCACTTTTCGCACTTGTGTTAGTGTTGAAAAACCACTTTTCGCACTAGTGTTGGTGCAGGAAACCACTTTTGCACTTGTATTAGTGTGGAAAAACCACTTTTTGCACTTGTGATAGTGTTGAAAAACCACTTTTCGCACTTGTGTTAGTGTTGAAAAACCACTTTTCGCACTTGTGTTAGTGTTGAAAAACCACTATTCGCACTTGTGTTAGTGTTGAAAAACCACTTTTCGCACTTGTGTTAGTGTTGAAAAACCACTTTTCGGATTTGTGTTGGTGCAGGAAACCACTTTTGCACTTGTATTAGTGTGGAAAAAACACTTTTTGCACTTGTGTTAGTGTAGAAAAACCACTTTTCGCACTTGTGTTGGTGCAGGAAACCACTTTTGCACTTGTATTGGTGTGGAAAAAACACTTTTTGAACTTGTGATAGTGTTGAAAAACCACTTTTCGCACTTGTGTTAGTGTTGAAAAACCACTTTTCGCACTTGTGTTGGTGCAGGAAACCACTTTTGCACTTGTATTAGTGTGGAAAAAACACTTTTTGCACTTGTGATAGTGTTGAAAAACCACTTTTCGCACTTGTGTTAGTGTTGAAAAACCACTTTTCGCACTTGTGTTAGTGTTGAAAAACCACTTTTCGCACTAGTGTTGGTGCAGGAAACCACTTTTGCACTTGTATTAGTGTGGAAAAACCACTTTTTGCCCTTGTGATAGTGTTGAAAAACCACTTTTCGCACTTGTGTTAGTGTTGAAAAACCACTTTTCGCACTTGTGTTAGTGTTGAAAAACCACTATTCGCACTTGTGTTAGTGTTGAAAAACCACTTTTCGCACTTGTGTTAGTGTTGAAAAACCACTTTTCGGATTTGTGTTGGTGCAGGAAACCACTTTTGCACTTGTATTAGTGTGGAAAAAACACTTTTTGCACTTGTGATAGTGTTGAAAAACCACTTCTGCACTTGTATTAGTGTGGAAAAACCACTTTTGCACTTGTATTAGTGTGGAAAAACCACTTTTCGCACATGTGTTCGTGTTGAAAAATAACTTTTCGCACTTGTGTTAGTGTTGAAAAACCACTTTTCGCACTTGTGTTGGTGCAGGAAACCACTTTTGCACTTGTATTAGTGTGGAAAAAACACTTTTTGCACTTGTGTAAGTGTTGAAAAACCACTTTTCGCACTTGTGTTAGTGTTGAAAAACCACTTTTCGCATTTGTGTTGGTGCAGGAAACCACTTTTGCACTTGTATTAGTGTGGAAAAAACACTTTTCGCACTTGTGTTAGTGTTGAAAAACCACTTTTCGCACTTGTGTTAGTGTTGAAAAACCAATTTTCGCACTTGTGTTAGTGTTGAAAAACCACATTTCGCACTTGTGTTGGTGCTGGAAACCACTTTTGCACTTGTATTAGTGTGGAAAAAACACTTTTCGCACTTGTGATAGCATTGCAAAACCACTTTTCGCCCTTGTGTTCGTGTTGAAAAACCACTTTTCGCACTTGTGTTGGTACAGGAAACCACTTTTGCACTTGTATTAGTGTGGAAAAAACACTTTTTGCACTTGTGATAGTGTTGAAAAACCACTTTTGGCACTTGTGTTAGTGTTGAAAAACCACTTTTCGCATTTGTGTTGGTGCAGGAAACCACTTTTGCACTTGTATTAGTGTGGAAAGAACACTTTTTGAACTTGTGATAGTGTTGAAAAACCACTTTTCGCACTTGTGTTGGTGCAGGAACCCACTTTTGCACTTGTATTGGTGTGGAAAAACCACTTTTCACACTTGTGTTAGTGTTGAAAAACCACTTTTCGCACTTGTGTTGGTGCAGGAAACCACTTTTGCACTTGTATTAGTGTGGAAAAAACACTTTTTGCACTTGTGATAGTGTTGAAAAACCACTTTTCGCACTTGTGTTAGTGTTGAAAAACCACTTTTCGCACTTGTGTTAGTGTTGAAAAACCACTTTTCGCACTTGTGTTAGTGTTGAAAAACCACTTTTCGCACTTGTGTTGGTGCAGGAAAGCACTTTTGCACTTGTATTAGTGTGGAAAAATCACTTTTCGCACTTGTGTTAGTGATGAAAAACCACTTTTCGCACTTGTGTTAGTGATGAAAAACCACTTTTCGCACTTATGTTAGTGATGAAAAACCACTTTTCGCACTTGTGTTAGTGTTGAAAAACCACTTTTCACACTTGTGTTAGTGTTGAAAAACCACTTTTCGCACTTGTGTTAGTGTTGAAAAACCACTTTTCGCACTTGTGTTAGTGTTGAAAAACCACTTTTCGCACTTGTGTTACTGTTGAAAAACCACTTTTCGCACTTGTGTTACTGTTGAAAAACCACTTTTCACACTTGTGATGGTGCAGGAAACCACTTTTGCACTTGTATTAGTGTGGAAAAACCACTTTTTGCACTTGTGATAGTGTTGAAAAACCACTTTTCGCACTTGTGTTAGTGTTGAAAAACCACTATTCGCACTTGTGTTGGTGCAGGAAACCACTTTTGAACTTGTGATAGTGTTGAAAAACCACTTTTCGCACTTGTGTTAGTGTTGAAAAACCACTTTTCGCACTTGTGTTGGTGCAGGAAACCACTTTTGCACTTGTATTAGTGTGGAAAAAACACTTTTTGCACTTGTGATATTGTTGAAAAACCACTTTTTGCACTTGTGATAGTGTTGAAAAACCACTTTTCGCACTTGTGTTAGTGTTGAAAAACCACTTTTCGCACTTGTGTTAGTGTTGAAAAACCACTATTCGCACTTGTGTTAGTGTTGAAAAACCACTTTTCGCACTTGTGTTAGTGTTGAAAAACCACTTTTCGGATTTGTGTTGGTGCAGGAAACCACTTTTGCACTTGCATTAGTGTGGAAAAAACACTTTTTGCACTTGTGATAGTGTTGAAAAACCACTTCTGCACTTGTATTAGTGTGGAAAACCACTTTTGCACTTGTATTAGTGTGGAAAAACCACTTTTCGCACATGTGTTAGTGTTGAAAAATCACTTTTCGCACTTGTGTTAGTGTTGAAAAACCACTTTTCGCACTTGTGTTGGTGCAGGAAACCACTTTTGCACTTGTATTAGTGTGGAAAAAACACTTTTTGCACTTGTGTTAGTGTTGAAAAACCACTTTTCGCACTTGTGTTAGTGTTGAAAAACCACTTTTCGCATTTGTGTTGGTGCAGGAAACCACTTTTGCACTTGTATTAGTGTGGAAAAAACACTTTTCGCACTTGTGTTAGTGTTGAAAAACCACTTTTCGCACTTGTGTTAGTGTTGAAAAACCACTTTTCGCATTTGTGTTGGTGCAGGAAACCACTTTTGCACTTGTATTAGTGTGGAAAAAACACTTTTTGCACTTGTGATAGTGTTGAAAAACCACTTCTGCACTTGTATTAGTGTGGAAAAACCACTTTTGCACTTGTATTAGTGTGGAAAAACCACTTTTTGCACATGTGTTAGTGTTGAAAAATCACTTTTCGCACTTGTGTTAGTGTTGAAAAACCACTTTTCGCACTTGTGTTGGTGCAGGAAACCACTTTTGCACTTGTATTAGTGTGGACAAAAACACTTTTTGCACTTGTGTTAGTGTTGAAAAACCACTTTTCGCACTTGTGTTCGTGTTGAAAAACCACTTTTCGCATTTGTGTTGGTGCTGGAAACCACTCTTGCACTTGTATTAGTGTGGAAAAAACACTTTTCGCACTTGTGATAGTGTTGAAAAACCACTTTTCGCCCTTGTGTTAGTGTTGAAAAACCACTTTTCGCACTTGTGTTGGTACTGGAAAAAACACTTTTTGCACTTGTGATAGTGTTGAAAAACCACATTTCGCACTTGTGTTAGTGTTGAAAAACCACTTTTTGCACTTGTGTTGGTGCAGGAAACCACTTTTGCACTTGTATTAGTGTGGAAAAAACACTTTTTGAACTTGTGATAGTGTTGAAAAACCACTTTTCGCACTTGTGTTAGTGTTGAAAAACCACTTTTCGCACTTGTGTTGGTGCAGGAAACCACTTTTGCACTTGTATTAGTGTGGAAAAAACACTTTTTGCACTTGCGATAGTGTTGAAAAACCACTTTTCGCACTTGTGTTCGTGTTGAAAAACCACTTTTCGCACTTGTGTTAGTGTTGAAAAACCACTTTTTGCACTTGTGTTGGTGCAGGAAACCACTTTTGCACTTGTATTGGTGTGGAAAAACCACTTTTCACACTTGTGTTAGTGTTGAAAAACCACTTTTCGCACTTGTGTTGGTGCAGGAAACCACTTTTGCACTTGTATTAGTGTGGAAAAAACACTTTTTGCACTTGTGATAGTGTTGAAAAACCACTTTTGGCACTTGTGTTAGTGTTGAAAAACCACTTTTCACACTTGTGTTGGTGCAGGAAACCACTTTTGCACTTGTATTCGTGTGGAAAAAACACTTTTTGCACTTGTGATAGTGTTGAAAAACCACTTTTCGCACTTGTGTTAGTGTTGAAAAACCACTTTTCGCACTTGTGTTAGTGTTGAAAAACCACTTTTCGCACTTGTGTTCGTGTTGAAAAACCACTTTTCGCACTTGTGATGGTGCAGGAAACCACTTTTGCACTTGTATTAGTGTGGCAAAAACACTTTTTGCACTTGTGATAGTGTTGAAAAACCACTTTTCGCACTTGTGTTAGTGTTGAAAAACCACTTTTCGCACTTGTGTTGGTGCAGGAAACCACTTTTGCACTTGAATTAGTGTGGAAAAATCACTTTTCGCACTTGTGTTAGTGATGAAAAACCACTTTTCGCACTTATGTTAGTTTTGAAAAACCACTTTTCGCACTTGTGTTGGTGCAGGAAACCACTTTTGCACTTGTATTAGTGTGGAAAAAACACTTTTTACACTTTTGATAGTGTTGAAAAACCACTTTTCGCACTTGTGTTAGTGTTGAAAAACCACTTTTCGCACTTGTGTTGGTGCAGGAAACCACTTTTGCACTTGTATTAGTGTGGAAAAACACTTTTTGCACTTGTGATAGTGTTGAAAAACCACTTTTCGCACTTGTGTTAGTGTTGAAAAACCACTTTTCGCACTTGTGTTAGTGTTGAAAAACCACTTTTCACACTTGTGTTAGTGTTGAAAAACCACTTTTCGCACTTGTGTTAGTGTTGAAAAACCACTTTTCGCACTTGTGTTAGTGTTGAAAAACCACTTTTCGCACTTGTGTTACTGTTGAAAAACCACTTTTCGCACTTGTGATGGTGCAGGAAACCACTTTTGCACTTGTATTAGTGTGGAAAAACCACTTTTGCACTTGTATTAGTGTGGAAAAACCACTTTTCGCACATGTGTTAGTGTTGAAAAATCACTTTTCGCACTTGTGTTAGTGTTGAAAAACCATTTTTCGCACTTATGTTGGTGCAGGAAACCACTTTTGCACTTGTATTAGTGTGGAAAAAACACTTTTTGCACTTGTGTTAGTGTTGAAAAACCACTTTTCGCACTTGTGTTAGTGTTGAAAAACCACTTTTCGCATTTGTGTTGGTGCAGGAAACCACTTTTGCACTTGTATTAGTGTGGAAAAAACACTTTTCGCACTTGTGTTAGTGTTGAAAAACCACTTTTCGCACTTGTGTTAGTGTTGAAAAACCAATTTTCGCACTTGTGTTAGTGTTGAAAAACCACATTTCGCACTTGTGTTGGTGCAGGAAACCACTTTTGCACTTGTATTAGTGTGGAAAAAACACTTTTCGCACTTGTGTTAGTGTTGAAAAACCACTTTTCGCCCTTGTGTTAGTGTTGAAAAACCACTTTTCGCACTTGTGTTGGTACAGGAAACCACTTTTGCACTTGTATTAGTGTGGAAAAAACACTTTTTGCACTTGTGATAGTGTTGGAAAAACCACTTTTCGCACTTGTGTTAGTGTAGAAAAACCACTTTTCGCACTTGTGTTGGTGCAGGAAACCACTTTTGCACTTGTATTGGTGTGGAAAAAACACTTTTTGAACTTGTGATAGTGTTGAAAAACCACTTTTCGCACTTGTGTTAGTGTTGAAAAACCACTTTTCGCACTTGTGTTGGTGCAGGAAACCACTTTTGCACTTGTATTAGTGTGGAAAAAACACTTTTTGCACTTGTGATAGTGTTGAAAAACCACTTTTCGCACTTGTGTTAGTGTTGAAAAACCACTTTTCGCACTTGTGTTAGTGTTGAAAAACTACTTTTCGCACTAGTGTTGGTGCAGGAAACCACTTTTGCACTTGTATTAGTGTGGAAAAACCACTTTTTGCACTTGTGATAGTGTTGAAAAACCACTTTTCGCACTTGTGTTAGTGTTGAAAAACCACTTTTCGCACTTGTGTTAGTGTTGAAAAACCACTATTCGCACTTGTGTTAGTGTTGAAAAACCACTTTTCGCACTTGTGTTAGTGTTGAAAAACCACTTTTCGGATTTGTGTTGGTGCAGGAAACCACTTTTGCACTTGTATTAGTGTGGAAAAAACACTTTTTGCACTTGTGATAGTGTTGAAAAACCACTTCTGCACTTGTATTAGTGTGGAAAAACCACTTTTGCACTTGTATTAGTGTGGAAAAACCACTTTTCGCACATGTGTTCGTGTTGAAAAATAACTTTTCGCACTTGTGTTAGTGTTGAAAAACCACTTTTCGCACTTGTGTTGGTGCAGGAAACCACTTTTGCACTTGTATTAGTGTGGAAAAAACACTTTTTGCACTTGTGTTAGTGTTGAAAAACCACTTTTCGCACTTGTGTTAGTGTTGAAAAACCACTTTTCGCATTTGTGTTGGTGCAGGAAACCACTTTTGCACTTATATTAGTGTGGAAAAAACACTTTTCGCACTTGTGTTAGTGTTGAAAAACCACATTTCGCACTTGTGTTGGTACAGGAAACCACTTTTGCACTTGTATTAGTGTGGAAAAAACACTTTTTGCACTTGTGATAGTGTTGAAAAACCACTTTTCGCACTTGTGTTAGTGTAGAAAAACCACTTTTCGCACTTGTGTTGGTGCAGGAAACCACTTTTGCACTTGTATTGGTGTGGAAAAAACACTTTTGAACTTGTGATAGTGTTGAAAAACCACTTTTCGCACTTGTGTTAGTGTTGAAAAACCACTTTTCGCACTTGTGTTGGTGCAGGAAACCACTTTTGCACTTGTATTAGTGTGGAAAAAACACTTTTTGCACTTGTGATAGTGTTGAAAAACCACTTTTCGCACTTGTGTTAGTGTTGAAAAACCACTTTTCGCACTTGTGTTAGTGTTGAAAAACCACTTTTCGCACTAGTGTTGGTGCAGGAAACCACTTTTGCACTTGTATTAGTGTGGAAAAAACCACTTTTTGCACTTGTGATAGTGTTGAAAAACCACTTTTCGCACTTGTGTTAGTGTTGAAAAACCACTTTTCGCACTTGTGTTAGTGTTGAAAAACCACTATTCGCACTTGTGTTAGTGTTGAAAAACCACTTTTCGCACTTGTGTTAGTGTTGAAAAACCACTTTTCGGATTTGTGTTGGTGCAGGAAACCACTTTTGCACTTGTATTAGTGTGGAAAAAACACTTTTTGCACTTGTGTTAGTGTAGAAAAACCACTTTTCGCACTTGTGTTGGTGCAGGAAACCACTTTTGCACTTGTATTGGTGTGGAAAAAACACTTTTTGAACTTGTGATAGTGTTGAAAAACCACTTTTCGCACTTGTGTTAGTGTTGAAAAACCACTTTTCGCACTTGTGTTGGTGCAGGAAACCACTTTTGCACTTGTATTAGTGTGGAAAAAACACTTTTTGCACTTGTGATAGTGTTGAAAAACCACTTTTCGCACTTGTGTTAGTGTTGAAAAACCACTTTTCGCACTTGTGTTAGTGTTGAAAACCACTTTTCGCACTAGTGTTGGTGCAGGAAACCACTTTTGCACTTGTATTAGTGTGGAAAAACCACTTTTTGCCCTTGTGATAGTGTTGAAAAACCACTTTTCGCACTTGTGTTAGTGTTGAAAAACCACTTTTCGCACTTGTGTTTAGTGTTGAAAAACCACTATTCGCACTTGTGTTAGTGTTGAAAAACCACTTTTCGCACTTGTGTTAGTGTTGAAAAACCACTTTTCGGATTTGTGTTGGTGCAGGAAACCACTTTTGCACTTGTATTAGTGTGGAAAAAACACTTTTTGCACTTGTGATAGTGTTGAAAACCACTTCTGCACTTGTATTAGTGTGGAAAAACCACTTTTGCACTTGTATTAGTGTGGAAAAACCACTTTTCGCACATGTGTTCGTGTTGAAAAATAACTTTTCGCACTTGTGTTAGTGTTGAAAAACCACTTTTCGCACTTGTGTTGGTGCAGGAAACCACTTTTGCACTTGTATTAGTGTGGAAAAAACACTTTTTGCACTTGTGTTAGTGTTGAAAAACCACTTTTCGCACTTGTGTTAGTGTTGAAAAACCACTTTTCGCATTTGTGTTGGTGCAGGAAACCACTTTTGCACTTGTATTAGTGTGGAAAAAACACTTTTCGCACTTGTGTTAGTGTTGAAAAACCACTTTTCGCACTTGTGTTAGTGTTGAAAAACCAATTTTCGCACTTGTGTTAGTGTTGAAAAACCACATTTCGCACTTGTGTTGGTGCTGGAAACCACTTTTGCACTTGTATTAGTGTGGAAAAAACACTTTTCGCACTTGTGATAGCATTGCAAAACCACTTTTCGCCCTTGTGTTCGTGTTGAAAAACCACTTTTCGCACTTGTGTTGGTACAGGAAACCACTTTTGCACTTGTATTAGTGTGGAAAAAACACTTTTTGCACTTGTGATAGTGTTGAAAAACCACTTTTGGCACTTGTGTTAGTGTTGAAAAACCACTTTTCGCACTTGTGTTGGTGCAGGAAACCACTTTTGCACTTGTATTAGTGTGGAAAGAACACTTTTTGAACTTGTGATAGTGTTGAAAAACCACTTTTCGCACTTGTGTTGGTGCAGGAACCACTTTTGCACTTGTATTGGTGTGGAAAAACCACTTTTCACACTTGTGTTAGTGTTGAAAAACCACTTTTCGCACTTGTGTTGGTGCAGGAAACCACTTTTGCACTTGTATTAGTGTGGAAAAAAACACTTTTTGCACTTGTGATAGTGTTGAAAAACCACTTTTCGCACTTGTGTTAGTGTTGAAAAACCACTTTTCGCACTTGTGTTAGTGTTGAAAAACCACTTTTCGCACTTGTGTTAGTGTTGAAAAACCACTTTTCGCACTTGTGTTGGTGCAGGAAAGCACTTTTGCACTTGTATTAGTGTGGAAAAATCACTTTTCGCACTTGTGTTAGTGATGAAAAACCACTTTTCGCACTTGTGTTAGTGATGAAAAACCACTTTTCGCACTTATGTTAGTGATGAAAAACCACTTTTCGCACTTGTGTTAGTGTTGAAAAACCACTTTTCACACTTGTGTTAGTGTTGAAAAACCACTTTTCGCACTTGTGTTAGTGTTGAAAAACCACTTTTCGCACTTGTGTTAGTGTTGAAAAACCACTTTTCGCACTTGTGTTACTGTTGAAAAACCACTTTTCGCACTTGTGTTACTGTTGAAAAACCACTTTTCACACTTGTGATGGTGCAGGAAACCACTTTTGCACTTGTATTAGTGTGGAAAAACCACTTTTTGCACTTGTGATAGTGTTGAAAAACCACTTTTCGCACTTGTGTTAGTGTTGAAAAACCACTATTCGCACTTGTGTTTGTGTAGGAAACCACTTTTGCACATGTATTAGTGTGGAAAAACCACTTTTCGCACTTGTGTTAGTGTTGAAAAACCACTTTTCGTACTTGTGTTGGTGAAGGAAACCACTTTTGCACTTGTATTAGTGTGGAAAGAACACTTTTTGAACTTGTGATAGTGTTGAAAAACCACTTTTCGCACTTGTGTTGGTGCAGGAACCCACTTTTGCACTTGTATTGGTGTGGAAAAACCACTTTTCACACTTGTGTTAGTGTTGAAAAACCACTTTTCGCACTTGTGTTGGTGCAGGAAACCACTTTTGCACTTGTATTAGTGTGGAAAAAACACTTTTTGCACTTGTGATAGTGTTGAAAAACCACTTTTCGCACTTGTGTTAGTGTTGAAAAACCACTTTTCGCACTTGTGTTAGTGTTGAAAAACCACTTTTCGCACTTGTGTTAGTGTTGAAAAACCACTTTTCGCACTTGTGTTGGTGCAGGAAAGCACTTTTGCACTTGTATTAGTGTGGAAAAATCACTTTTCGCACTTGTGTTAGTGATGAAAAACCACTTTTCGCACTTGTGTTAGTGATGAAAAACCACTTTTCGCACTTATGTTAGTGATGAAAAACCACTTTTCGCACTTGTGTTAGTGTTGAAAAACCACTTTTCACACTTGTGTTAGTGTTGAAAAACCACTTTTCGCACTTGTGTTAGTGTTGAAAAACCACTTTTCGCACTTGTGTTAGTGTTGAAAAACCACTTTTCGCACTTGTGTTACTGTTGAAAAACCACTTTTCGCACTTGTGTTACTGTTGAAAAACCACTTTTCACACTTGTGATGGTGCAGGAAACCACTTTTGCACTTGTATTAGTGTGGAAAAACCACTTTTTGCACTTGTGATAGTGTTGAAAAACCACTTTTCGCACTTGTGTTAGTGTTGAAAAACCACTATTCGCACTTGTGTTTGTGTAGGAAACCACTTTTGCACATGTATTAGTGTGGAAAAACCACTTTTCGCACTTGTGTTAGTGTTGAAAAACCACTTTTCGTACTTGTGTTGGTGAAGGAAACCACTTTTGCACTTGTATTAGTATGGAAAAAACACTTTTTGCACTTGTGATAGTGTTGAAAAACCACTTTTCGCACTTGTGTTAGTGTTGAAAAACCACTTTTCGCACTTGTGTTGGTGCAGGAAACCACTTTTGCACTTGTATTAGTGTGGAAAAAACACTTTTTGCACTTGTGATAGTGTTGAAAAACCACTTTTCGCACTTGTGTTAGTGTTGAAAAACCACTTTTCGCACTTGTGTTAGTGTTGAAAAACCACTTTTCGCACTTGTGTTAGTGTTGAAAAACCACTTTTCGCACTTGTGTTGGTGCAGGAAACCACTTTTGCACTTGTATTAGTGTGGAAAAAACACTTTTCGCACTTGTGTTAGTGTTGAAAAACCACTTTTCGCACTTGTATTAGTGTGGAAAAAACACTTTTTGCACTTGTGATAGTGTTGAAAACCCACTTTTCGCACTTGTGTTAGTGTTGAAAAACCACTTTTCGCACTTGTGTTGGTGCAGGAAACCACTTTTGCACTTGTATTAGTGTGGAAAAACCACTTTTGCACTTGTATTAGTGTGGAAAAACCACTTTTTGCACATGTGTTAGTGTTGGAAAAATCACTTTTCGCACTTGTGTTAGTGTTGAAAAACCACTTTTCGCACTTGTGTTGGTGCAGGAAACCACTTTTGCACTTGTATTAGTGTGGAAAAAACACTTTTTGCACTTGTGTTAGTGTTGAAAAACCACTTTTCGCACTTGTGTTAGTGTTTGAAAAACCACTTTTCGCATTTGTGTTGGTGCAGGAAACCACTTTTGCACTTGTATTAGTGTGGAAAAAACACTTTTCGCACTTGTGTTAGTGTTGAAAAACCACTTTTCGCACTTGTGTTAGTGTTGAAAAACCAATTTTCGCACTTGTGTTAGTGTTGAAAAACCACATTTCGCACTTGTTTTGGTGCAGGAAACCACTTTTGCACTTGTATTAGTGTGGAAAAAACACTTTTCGCACTTGTGTTAGTGTTGAAAAACCACTTTTCGCCCTTGTGTTAGTGTTGAAAAACCACTTTTCGCACTTGTGTTGGTACAGGAAACCACTTTTGCACTTGTATTAGTGTGGAAAAAACACTTTTTGCACTTGTGATAGTGTTGAAAAACCACTTTTCGCACTTGTGTTAGTGTAGAAAAACCACTTTTCGCACTTGTGTTGGTGCAGGAAACCACTTTTGCACTTGTATTAGTGTGGAAAAAACACTTTTTGAACTTGTGATAGTGTTGAAAAACCACTTTTCGCACTTGTGTTAGTGTTGAAAAACCACTTTTCGCACTTGTGTTGGTGCAGGAAACCACTTTTGCACTTGTATTAGTGTGGAAAAAACACTTTTTGCACTTGTGATAGTGTTGAAAAACCACTTTTCGCACTTGTGTTAGTGTTGAAAAACCACTTTTTGCACTTGTGTTAGTGTTGAAAAACCACTTTTCGCACTTGTGTTGGTGCAGGAAACCACTTTTGAACTTGTGATAGTGTTGAAAAACCACTTTTCGCACTTGTGTTAGTGTTGAAAAACCACTTTTCGCACTTGTGTTGGTGCAGGAAACCACTTTTGCACTTGTATTAGTGTGGAAAAAACACTTTTTGCACTTGTGATATTGTTGAAAAACCACTTTTTTGCACTTGTGATAGTGTTGAAAAACCACTTTCGCACTTGTGTTAGTGTTGAAAAACCATTTTTCGCACTTGTGTTAGTGTTGAAAAACCACTATTCGCACTTGTGTTAGTGTTGAAAAACCACTTTTCGCACTTGTGTTAGTGTTGAAAAACCACTTTTCGCACTTGTGTTGGTGCAGGAAACCACTTTTGCACTTGTATTAGTGTGGAAAAAACACTTTTTGCACTTGTGATAGTGTTGAAAAACCACTTTCGCACTTGTGTTAGTGTTGAAAAACCACTTTTCGCACTTGTGTTAGTGTTGAAAAACCACTTTTCGCACTTGTGTTGGTGCAGGAAACCACTTTTGCACTTGTATTAGTGTGGAAAAAACACTTTTTGAACTTGTGATAGTGTTGAAAAACCACTTTTCGCAATTGTGTTGGTGCAGGAACCCACTTTTGCACTTGTATTGGTGTGGAAAAACCACTTTTCACACTTGTGTTAGTGTTGAAAAACCACTTTTCACACTTGTGTTGGTGCAGGAAACCACTTTTGCACTTGTATTAGTGTGGAAAAAACACTTTTTGCACTTGTGATAGTGTTGAAAAACCACTTTTCGCACTTGTGTTAGTGTTGAAAAACCACTTTTCGCACTTGTGTTGGTGCAGGAAACCACTTTTGCACTTGTATTAGTGTGGAAAAAACACTTTTTGCACTTGTGATAGTGTTGAAAAACCACTTTTCGCACTTGTGTTAGTGTTGAAAAACCACTTTTCGCACTTGTGTTAGTGTTGAAAAACCACTTTTCGCACTTGTGTTGGTGCAGGAAACCACTTTTGCACTTGTATTAGTGTGGAAAAAACACTTTTTGAACTTGTGATAGTGTTGAAAAACCACTTTTCGCACTTGTGTTGGTGCAGGAACCCACTTTTGCACTTGTATTGGTGTGGAAAAAACCACTTTTCACACTTGTGTTAGTGTTGAAAAACCACTTTTCGCACTTGTGTTGGTGCAGGAAACCACTTTTGCACTTGTATTAGTGTGGAAAAAACACTTTTTGCACTTGTGATAGTGTTGAAAAACCACTTTTCGCACTTGTGTTAGTGTTGAAAAACCACTTTTCGCACTTGTGTTGGTGCAGGAAACCACTTTTGCACTTGTATTAGTGTGGAAAAAACACTTTTTGCACTTGTGATAGTGTTGAAAAACCACTTTTCGCACTTGTGTTAGTGTTGAAAAACCACTTTTCGCACTTGTGTTAGTGTTGAAAAACCACTTTTCGCACTTGTGTTGGTGCAGGAAACCACTTTTGCACTTGTATTAGTGTGGAAAAAACACTTTTTGAACTTGTGATAGTGTTGAAAAACCACTTTTCGCACTTGTGTTGGTGCAGGAACCCACTTTTGCACTTGTATTGGTGTGGAAAAACCACTTTTCACACTTGTGTTAGTGTTGAAAAACCACTTTTCGCACTTGTGTTGGTGCAGGAAACCACTTTTGCACTTGTATTAGTGTGGAAAAAACACTTTTTGCACTTGTGATAGTGTTGAAAAACCACTTTTCGCACTTGTGTTAGTGTTGAAAAACCACTTTTCGCACTTGTGTTGGTGCAGGAAACCACTTTTGCACTTGTATTAGTGTGGAAAAAACACTTTTTGCACTTGTGATAGTGTTGAAAAACCACTTTTCGCACTTGTGTTAGTGTTGAAAAACCACTTTTCGCACTTGTGTTAGTGTTGAAAAACCACTTTTCGCACTTGTGTTGGTGCAGGAAACCACTTTTGCACTTGTATTAGTGTGGAAAAAACACTTTTTGAACTTGTGATAGTGTTGAAAAACCACTTTTCGCACTTGTGTTGGTGCAGGAACCCACTTTTGCACTTGTATTGGTGTGGAAAAACCACTTTTCACACTTGTGTTAGTGTTGAAAAACCACTTTTCGCACTTGTGTTGGTGCAGGAAACCACTTTTGCACTTGTATTAGTGTGGAAAAAACACTTTTTGCACTTGTGATAGTGTTGAAAAACCACTTTTCGCACTTGTGTTAGTGTTGAAAAACCACTTTTCGCACTTGTGTTAGTGTTGAAAAACCACTTTTCGCACTTGTGTTTGTGTTGAAAAACCACTTTTCGCACTTGTGTTGGTGCAGGAAAGCACTTTTGCACTTGTATTAGTGTGGAAAAATCACTTTTCGCACTTGTGTTAGTGATGAAAAACCACTTTTCGCACTTGTGTTAGTGATGAAAAACCACTTTTCGCACTTATGTTAGTGATGAAAAACCACTTTTCGCACTTGTGTTAGTGTTGAAAAACCACTTTTCACACTTGGGTTAGTGTTGAAAAACCACTTTTCGCACTTGTGTTAGTGTTGAAAAACCACTTTTCGCACTTGTGTTAGTGTTGAAAAACCACTTTTCGCACTTGTGTTACTGTTGAAAAACCACTTTTCGCACTTGTGTTACTGTTGAAAAACCACTTTTCACACTTGTGATGGTGCAGGAAACCACTTTTGCACTTGTATTAGTGTGGAAAAACCACTTTTTGCACTTGTGATAGTGTTGAAAAACCACTTTTCGCACTTGTGTTAGTGTTGAAAAACCACTATTCGCACTTGTGTTTGTGTAGGAAACCACTTTTGCACATGTATTAGTGTGGAAAAACCACTTTTCGCACTTGTGTTAGTGTTGAAAAACCACTTTTCGTACTTGTGTTGGTGAAGGAAACCACTTTTGCACTTGTATTAGTATGGAAAAAACACTTTTTGCACTTGTGATAGTGTTGAAAAACCACTTTTCGCACTTGTGTTAGTGTTGAAAAACCACTTTTCGCACTTGTGTTGGTGCAGGAAACCACTTTTGCACTTGTATTAGTGTGGAAAAAACACTTTTTGCACTTGTGATAGTGTTGAAAAACCACTTTTCGCACTTGTGTTAGTGTTGAAAAACCACTTTTCGCACTTGTGTTAGTGTTGAAAAACCACTTTTCGCACTTGTGTTAGTGTTGAAAAACCACTTTTTGCACTTGTGTTGGTGCAGGAAACCACTTTTGCACTTGTATTAGTGTGGAAAAAACACTTTTCGCACTTGTGTTAGTGTTGAAAAACCACTTTTCGCACTTGTATTAGTGTGGAAAAAACACTTTTTGCACTTGTGATAGTGTTGAAAACCCACTTTTCGCACTTGTGTTAGTGTTGAAAAACCACTTTTCGCACTTGTGTTGGTGCAGGAAACCACTTTTGCACTTGTATTAGTGTGGAAAAACCACTTTTGCACTTGTATTAGTGTGGAAAAACCACTTTTCGCACATGTGTTAGTGTTGAAAAATCACTTTTCGCACTTGTGTTAGTGTTGAAAAACCACTTTTCGCACTTGTGTTGGTGCAGGAAACCACTTTTGCACTTGTATTAGTGTGGAAAAAACACTTTTCGCACTTGTGTTAGTGTTGAAAAACCACTTTTCGCACTTGTGTTAGTGTTGAAAAACCAATTTTCGCACTTGTGTTAGTGTTGAAAAACCACATTTCGCACTTGTGTTGGTGCAGGAAACCACTTTTGCACTTGTATTAGTGTGGAAAAAACACTTTTCGCACTTGTGTTAGTGTTGAAAAACCACTTTTCGCCCTTGTGTTAGTGTTGAAAAACCACTTTTCGCACTTGTGTTGGTACAGGAAACCACTTTTGCACTTGTATTAGTGTGGAAAAAAACACTTTTTGCACTTGTGATAGTGTTGAAAAACCACTTTTCGCACTTGTGTTAGTGTAGAAAAACCACTTTTCGCACTTGTGTTGGTGCAGGAAACCACTTTTGCACTTGTATTAGTGTGGAAAAAAACACTTTTTGAACTTGTGATAGTGTTGAAAAACCACTTTTCGCACTTGTGTTAGTGTTGAAAAACCACTTTTCGCACTTGTGTTGGTGCAGGAAACCACTTTTGCACTTGTATTAGTGTGGAAAAAACACTTTTTGCACTTGTGATAGTGTTGAAAAACCACTTTTCGCACTTGTGTTAGTGTTGAAAAACCACTTTTTGCACTTGTGTTAGTGTTGAAAAACCACTTTTCGCACTTGTGTTGGTGCAGGAAACCACTTTTGAACTTGTGATAGTGTTGAAAAACCACTTTTCGCACTTGTGTTAGTGTTGAAAAACCACTTTTCGCACTTGTGTTGGTGCAGGAAACCACTTTTGCACTTGTATTAGTGTGGAAAAAACACTTTTTGCACTTGTGATATTGTTGAAAAACCACTTTTTGCACTTGTGATAGTGTTGAAAAACCACTTTTCGCACTTGTGTTAGTGTTGAAAAACCATTTTTCGCACTTGTGTTAGTGTTGAAAAACCACTATTCGCACTTGTGTTAGTGTTGAAAAACCACTTTTCGCACTTGTGTTAGTGTTGAAAAACCACTTTTCGGATTTGTGTTGGTGCAGGAAACCACTTTTGCACTTGCATTAGTGTGGAAAAAACACTTTTTGCACTTGTGATAGTGTTGAAAAACCACTTCTGCACTTGTATTAGTGTGGAAAACCACTTTTGCACTTGTATTAGTGTGGAAAAACCACTTTTCGCACATGTGTTAGTGTTGAAAAATCACTTTTCGCACTTGTGTTAGTGTTGAAAAACCACTTTTCGCACTTGTGTTGGTGCAGGAAACCACTTTTGCACTTGTATTAGTGTGGAAAAAACACTTTTTGCACTTGTGTTAGTGTTGAAAAACCACTTTTCGCACTTGTGTTAGTGTTGAAAAACCACTTTTCGCATTTGTGTTGGTGCAGGAAACCACTTTTGCACTTGTATTAGTGTGGAAAAAACACTTTTCGCACTTGTGTTAGTGTTGAAAAACCACTTTTCGCACTTGTGTTAGTGTTGAAAAACCAATTTTCGCACTTGTGTTAGTGTTGAAAAACCACATTTCGCACTTGTGTTGGTGCTGGAAACCACTTTTGCACTTGTATTAGTGCGGAAAAAACACTTTTCGCACTTGTGATAGTATTGAAAAACCACTTTTCGCCCTTGTGTTAGTGTTGAAAAACCACTTTTCGCACTTGTGTTGGTACAGGAAACCACTTTTGCACTTGTATTAGTGTGGAGAAAACACTTTTTGCACTTGTGATAGTGTTGAAAAACCACTTTTCGCACTTGTGTTAGTGTTGAAAAACCACTTTTCGCACTTGTGTTGGTGCAGGAAACCACTTTTGTACTTGTATTAGTGTGGAAAAAACACTTTTTGAACTTGTGATAGTGTTGAAAAACCACTTTTCGCACTTGTGTTAGTGTTGAAAAACCACTTTTCGCACTTGTGTTGGTGCAGTAAACCACTTTTGCACTTCTATTAGTGTGGAAAAAACACTTTTTGCACTTGTGATAGTGTTGAAAAACCACTTTTCGCACTTGTGTTAGTGTTGAAAAACCACTTTTCGCACTTGTGTTGGTGCAGGAACCCACTTTTGCACTTGTATTGGTGTGGAAAAACCACTTTTCACACTTGTGATGGTGCAGGATACCACTTTTGCACTTGTATTAGTGTGGCAAAAACACTTTTTGCACTTGTGATAGTGTTGAAAAACCACTTTTCGCACTTGTGTTAGTGTTGAAAAACCACTTTTCGCACTTGTGTTGGTGCAGGAAAGCACTTTTGCACTTGTATTAGTGTGGAAAAATCACTTTTCGCACTTGTGTTAGTGATGAAAAACCACTTTTCGCACTTGTGTTAGTGATGAAAAACCACTTTTTGCACTTGTGATAGTGTTGAAAAACCACTTTTCGCACTTGTGTTAGTGTTGAAAAACCACTTTTCGCACTTGTGTTAGTGTTGAAAAACCACTATTCGCACTTGTGTTAGTGTTGAAAAACCACTTTTCGCACTTGTGTTAGTGTTGAAAAACCACTTTACGGATTTGTGTTGGTGCAGGAAACCACTTTTGCACTTGCATTAGTGTGGAAAAAACACTTTTTGCACTTGTGATAGTGTTGAAAAACCACTTCTGCACTTGTATTAGTGTGGAAAACCACTTTTGCACTTGTATTAGTGTGGAAAAACCACTTTTCGCACATGTGTTAGTGTTGAAAAATCACTTTTCGCACTTGTGTTAGTGTTGAAAAACCACTTTTCGCACTTGTGTTGGTGCAGGAAACCACTTTTGCACTTGTATTAGTGTGGAAAAAACACTTTTTGCACTTGTGTTAGTGTTGAAAAACCACTTTTCGCACTTGTGTTAGTGTTGAAAAACCACTTTTCGCATTTGTGTTGGTGCAGGAAACCACTTTTGCACTTGTATTAGTGTGGAAAAAACACTTTTCGCACTTGTGTTAGTGTTGAAAAACCACTTTTCGCACTTGTGTTAGTGTTGAAAAACCAATTTTCGCACTTGTGTTAGTGTTGAAAAACCACATTTCGCACTTGTGTTGGTGCTGGAAACCACTTTTGCACTTGTATTAGTGTGGAAAAAACACTTTTCGTACTTGTGATAGTATTGAAAAACCACTTTTCGCCCTTGTGTTAGTGTTGAAAAACCACTTTTCGCACTTGTGTTGGTACAGGAAACCACTTTTGCACTTGTATTAGTGTGGAAAAAACACTTTTTGCACTTGTGATAGTGTTGAAAAACCACTTTTCGCACTTGTGTTAGTGTTGAAAAACCACTTTTCGCACTTGTGTTGGTGCAGGAAACCACTTTTGTACTTGTATTAGTGTGGAAAAAACACTTTTTGAACTTGTGATAGTGTTGAAAAACCACTTTTCGCACTTGTGTTAGTGTTGAAAAACCACTTTTCACACTTGTGTTTGTGTAGGAAACCACTTTTGCACATGTATTAGTGTGGAAAAACCACTTTTCGCACTTGTGTTAGTGTTGAAAAACCACTTTTCGTACTTGTGTTGGTGAAGGAAACCACTTTTGCACTTGTATTAGTATGGAAAAAACACTTTTTGCACTTGTGATAGTGTTGAAAAACCACTTTTCGCACTTGTGTTAGTGTTGAAAAACCACTTTTCGCACTTGTGTTAGTGTTGAAAAACCACTTTTCGCACTTGTGTTGGTGCAGGAAACCACTTTTGCACTTGTATTAGTGTGGAAAAAACACTTTTTGCACTTGTGATAGTGTTGAAAAACCACTTTTCGCACTTGTGTTAGTGTTGAAAAACCACTTTTCGCACTTGTGTTAGTGTTGAAAAACCACTTTTCGCACTTGTGTTAGTGTTGAAAAACCACTTTTCGCACTTGTGTTGGTGCAGGAAAGCACTTTTGCACTTGTATTAGTGTGGAAAAATCACTTTTCGCACTTGTGTTAGTGATGAAAAACCACTTTTCGCACTTGTGTTAGTGATGAAAAACCACTTTTCGCACTTATGTTAGTGATGAAAAACCACTTTTCGCACTTGTGTTGGTACAGGAAACCACTTTTGCACTTGTATTAGTGTGGAAAAAACACTTTTTGCACTTGTGATAGTGTTGAAAAACCACTTTTCGCACTTGTGTTAGTGTTGAAAAACCACTTTTCGCACTTGTGTTGGTGCAGGAAACCACTTTTGCACTTGTATTAGTGTGGAAAAAACACTTTTTGAACTTGTGATAGTGTTGAAAAACCACTTTTCGCACTTGTGTTAGTGTTGAAAAACCACTTTTCGCACTTGTGTTGGTGCAGGAACCCACTTTTGCACTTGTATTGGTGTGGAAAAACCACTTTTCACACTTGTGTTAGTGTTGAAAAACCACTTTTCGCACTTGTGTTGGTGCAGGAAACCACTTTTGCACTTGTATTAGTGTGGAAAAAACACTTTTTGCACTTGTGATAGTGTTGAAAAACCACTTTTGGCACTTGTGTTAGTGTTGAAAAACCACTTTTCGCACTTGTGTTGGTGAAGGAAACCACTTTTGCACTTGTATTAGTGTGGAAAAAACACTTTTTGCACTTGTGATAGTGTTGAAAAACCACTTTTCGCACTTGTGTTAGTGTTGAAAAACCACTTTTCGCACTTGTGTTAGTGTTGAAAAACCACTTTTCGCACTTGTGTTAGTGTTGAAAAACCACTTTTCGCACTTGTGTTGGTGCAGGAAAGCACTTTTGCACTTGTATTAGTGTGGAAAAATCACTTTTCGCACTTGTGTTAGTGATGAAAAACCACTTTTCGCACTTGTGTTAGTGATGAAAAACCACTTTTCGCACTTATGTTAGTGATGAAAAACCACTTTTCGCACTTGTGTTAGTGTTGAAAAACCACTTTTCGCACTTGTGTTAGTGTTGAAAAACCACTTTTCACACTTGTGTTAGTGTTGAAAAACCACTTTTCGCACTTGTGTTAGTGTTGAAAAACCACTTTTCGCACTTGTGTTAGTGTTGAAAAACCACTTTTCGCACTTGTGTTACTGTTGAAAAACCACTTTTCGCACTTGTGATGGTGCAGGAAACCACTTTTGCACTTGTATTAGTGTGGAAAAACCACTTTTTGCACTTGTGATAGTGTTGAAAAACCACTTTTCGCACTTGTGTTAGTGTTGAAAAACCACTATTCGCACTTGTGTTTGTGTAGGAAACCACTTTTGCACATGTATTAGTGTGGAAAAACCACTTTTCGCACTTGTGTTAGTGTTGAAAAACCACTTTTCGTACTTGTGTTGGTGAAGGAACCACTTTTGCACTTGTGTTAGTGTTGAAAAACCACTTTTCGCACTTGTGTTAGTGTTGAAAAACCACTTTTCGCACTTGTGTTAGTGTTGAAAAACCACTTTTCGCACTTGTGTTGGTGCAGGAAACCACTTTTGCACTTGTATTAGTGTGGAAAAAACACTTTTTGCACTTGTGATAGTGTTGAAAAACCACTTTTCGCACTTGTGTTAGTGTTGAAAAACCACTTTTCGCACTTGTGTTAGTGTTGAAAAACCACTTTTCGCAGTTGTGTTAGTGTTGAAAAACCACTTTTCGCAGTTGTGTTGGTGTAGGAAACCACTTTTGCACTTGTATTAGTGTGGAAAAAACACTTTTCGCACTTGTGTTAGTGTTGAAAAACCACTTTTCGCACTTGTATTAGTGTGGAAAAAACACTTTTTGCACTTGTGATAGTGTTGAAAACCCACTTTTCGCACTTGTGTTAGTGTTGAAAAACCACTTTTCGCACTTGTGTTGGTGCAGGAAACCACTTTTGCACTTGTATTAGTGTGGAAAAACCACTTTTGCACTTGTATTAGTGTGGAAAAACCACTTTTCGCACATGTGTTAGTGTTGAAAAATCACTTTTCGCACTTGTGTTAGTGTTGAAAAACCACTTTTCGCACTTGTGTTGGTGCAGGAAACCACTTTTGCACTTGTATTAGTGTGGAAAAAACACTTTTTGCACTTGTTAGTGTTGAAAAACCACTTTTCGCATTTGTGTTGGTGCAGGAAACCACTTTTGCACTTGTATTAGTGTGGAAAAAACACTTTTCGCACTTGTGTTAGTGTTGAAAAACCACTTTTCGCACTTGTGTTAGTGTTGAAAAACCAATTTTCGCACTTGTGTTAGTGTTGAAAAACCACATTTCGCACTTGTGTTGGTGCAGGAAACCACTTTTGCACTTGTATTAGTGTGGAAAAAACACTTTTCGCACTTGTGTTAGTGTTGAAAAACCACTTTTCGCCCTTGTGTTAGTGTTGAAAAACCACTTTTCGCACTTGTGTTGGTACAGGAAACCACTTTTGCACTTGTATTAGTGTGGAAAAAACACTTTTTGCACTTGTGATAGTGTTGAAAAACCACTTTTCGCACTTGTGTTAGTGTAGAAAAACCACTTTTCGCACTTGTGTTGGTGCAGGAAACCACTTTTGCACTTGTATTAGTGTGGAAAAAACACTTTTTGAACTTGTGATAGTGTTGAAAAACCACTTTTCGCACTTGTGTTAGTGTTGAAAAACCACTTTTCGCACTTGTGTTGGTGCAGGAAACCACTTTTGCACTTGTATTAGTGTGGAAAAAACACTTTTTGCACTTGTGATAGTGTTGAAAAACCACTTTTCGCACTTGTGTTAGTGTTGAAAAACCACTTTTTGCACTTGTGTTAGTGTTGAAAAACCACTTTTCGCACTTGTGATATTGTTGAAAAACCACTTTTTGCACTTGTGATAGTGTTGAAAAACCACTTTTCGCACTTGTGTTGGTGCAGGAAACCACTTTTGCACTTGTATTAGTGTGGAAAAAACACTTTTTGCACTTGTGATAGTGTTGAAAAACCACTTTTCGCACTTGTGTTTGTGTTGAAAAACCACTTTTTGCACTTGTATTAGTGTGGAAAAAACACTTTTTGCACTTGTGTTAGTGTTGAAAAACCACTTTTTGCACTTGTGTTAGTGTTGAAAAACCACTTTTCGCACTTGTGATATTGTTGAAAAAACACTTTTTGCACTTGTGTTAGTGTTGAAAAACCACTTTTCGCACTTGTGTTGGTGCAGGAAACCACTTTTGCACTTGTATAAGTGTGGAAAAAACACTTTTTGCACTTGTGATAGTGTTGAAAAACCACTTTTCGCACTTGTGTTAGTGTTGAAAAACCACTTTTTGCACTTGTATTAGTGTGGAAAAAACACTTTTTGCACTTGTGATATTGTTGAAAAACCACTTTTTGCACTTGTGATAGTGTTGAAAAACCACTTTTCGCACTTGTGTTAGTGTTGAAAAACCACTTTTCGCACTTGTGTTAGTGTTGAAAAACCACTATTCGCACTTGTGTTAGTGTTGAAAAACCACTTTTCGCACTTGTGTTAGTGTTGAAAAACTACTTTTCGGATTTGTGTTGGTGCAGGAAACCACTTTTGCACTTGCACTAGTGTGGAAAAAACACTTTTTGCACTTGTGATAGTGTTGAAAAACCACTTCTGCACTTGTATTAGTGTGGAAAACCACTTTTGCACTTGTATTAGTGTGGAAAAACCACTTTTCGCACATGTGTTAGTGTTGAAAAATCACTTTTCGCACTTGTGTTAGTGTTGAAAAACCACTTTTCGCACTTGTGTTGGTGCAGGAAACCACTTTTGCACTTGTATTAGTGTGGAAAAAACACTTTTTGCACTTGTGTTAGTGTTGAAAAACCACTTTTCGCACTTGTGTTAGTGTTGAAAAACCACTTTTCGCATTTGTGTTGGTGCAGGAAACCACTTTTGCACTTGTATTAGTGTGGAAAAAACACTTTTCGCACTTGTGTTAGTGTTGAAAAACCACTTTTCGCACTTGTGTTAGTGTTGAAAAACCAATTTTCGCACTTGTGTTAGTGTTGAAAAACCACATTTCGCACTTGTGTTGGTGCTGGAAACCACTTTTGCACTTGTATTAGTGCGGAAAAAACACTTTTCGCACTTGTGATAGTATTGAAAAACCACTTTTCGCCCTTGTGTTAGTGTTGAAAAACCACTTTTCGCACTTGTGTTGGTACAGGAAACCACTTTTGCACTTGTATTAGTGTGGAGAAAACACTTTTTGCACTTGTGATAGTGTTGAAAAACCACTTTTCGCACTTGTGTTAGTGTTGAAAAACCACTTTTCGCACTTGTGTTGGTGCAGGAAACCACTTTTGTACTTGTATTAGTGTGGAAAAAACACTTTTTGAACTTGTGATAGTGTTGAAAAACCACTTTTCGCACTTGTGTTAGTGTTGAAAAACCACTTTTCGCACTTGTGTTGGTGCAGTAAACCACTTTTGCACTTGTATTAGTGTGGAAAAAACACTTTTTGCACTTGTGATAGTGTTGAAAAACCACTTTTCGCACTTGTGTTAGTGTTGAAAAACTACTTTTCGCACTTGTGTTAGTGTTGAAAAACCACTTTTCGCACTTGTGTTGGTGCAGGAACCCACTTTTGCACTTGTATTGGTGTGGAAAAACCACTTTTCACACTTGTGATGGTGCAGGATACCACTTTTGCACTTGTATTAGTGTGGCAAAAACACTTTTTGCACTTGTGATAGTGTTGAAAAACCACTTTTCGCACTTGTGTTAGTGTTGAAAAACCACTTTTCGCACTTGTGTTGGTGCAGGAAACCACTTTTGCATTTGTATTAGTGTGGAAAAACCACTTTTGCACTTCTATTAGTGTGGAAAAACCACTTTTCGCACATGTGTTAGTGTTGAAAAATCACTTTTCGCACTTGTGTTAGTGTTGAAAAACCACTTTTCGCACTTGTGTTGGTGCAGGAAACCACTTTTGCACTTGTATTCGTGTGGAAAAAACACTTTTTGCACTTGTGTTAGTGTTGAAAAACCACTTTTCGCACTTGTGTTAGTGTTGAAAAACCACTTTTCGCACTTGTGTTAGTGTTGAAAAACCACTTTTCACACTTGTGTTAGTGTTGAAAAACCACTTTTCGCCCTTGTGTTAGTGTTGAAAAACCACTTTTCGCACTTGTGTTGGTACAGGAAACCACTTTTGCACTTGTATTAGTGTGGAAAAAACACTTTTTGCACTTGTGATAGTGTTGAAAAACCACTTTTCGCACTTGTGTTAGTGTTGAAAAACCACTTTTCGCACTTGTGTTGGTGCAGGAAACCACTTTTGTACTTGTATTAGTGTGGAAAAAACACTTTTTGAACTTGTGATAGTGTTGAAAAACCACTTTTCGCACTTGTGTTAGTGTTGAAAAACCACTTTTCACACTTGTGTTTGTGTAGGAAACCACTTTTGCACATGTATTAGTGTGGAAAAACCACTTTTCGCACTTGTGTTAGTGTTGAAAAACCACTTTTCGTACTTGTGTTGGTGAAGGAAACCACTTTTGCACTTGTATTAGTATGGAAAAAACACTTTTTGCACTTGTGATAGTGTTGAAAAACCACTTTTCGCACTTGTGTTAGTGTTGAAAAACCACTTTTCGCACTTGTGTTAGTGTTGAAAAACCACTTTTCGCACTTGTGTTGGTGCAGGAAACCACTTTTGCACTTGTATTAGTGTGGAAAAAACACTTTTTGCACTTGTGATAGTGTTGAAAAACCACTTTTCGCACTTGTGTTAGTGTTGAAAAACCACTTTTCGCACTTGTGTTAGTGTTGAAAAACCACTTTTCGCACTTGTGTTAGTGTTGAAAAACCACTTTTCGCACTTGTGTTGGTGCAGGAAAGCACTTTTGCACTTGTATTAGTGTGGAAAAATCACTTTTCGCACTTGTGTTAGTGATGAAAAACCACTTTTCGCACTTGTGTTAGTGATGAAAAACCACTTTTCGCACTTATGTTAGTGATGAAAAACCACTTTTCGCACTTGTGTTGGTACAGGAAACCACTTTTGCACTTGTATTAGTGTGGAAAAAACACTTTTTGCACTTGTGATAGTGTTGAAAAACCACTTTTCGCACTTGTGTTAGTGTTGAAAAACCACTTTTCGCACTTGTGTTGGTGCAGGAAACCACTTTTGCACTTGTATTAGTGTGGAAAAAACACTTTTTGAACTTGTGATAGTGTTGAAAAACCACTTTTCGCACTTGTGTTAGTGTTGAAAAACCACTTTTCGCACTTGTGTTGGTGCAGGAACCCACTTTTGCACTTGTATTGGTGTGGAAAAACCACTTTTCACACTTGTGTTAGTGTTGAAAAACCACTTTTCGCACTTGTGTTGGTGCAGGAAACCACTTTTGCACTTGTATTAGTGTGGAAAAAACACTTTTTGCACTTGTGATAGTGTTGAAAAACCACTTTTGGCACTTGTGTTAGTGTTGAAAAACCACTTTTCGCACTTGTGTTGGTGAAGGAAACCACTTTTGCACTTGTATTAGTGTGGAAAAAACACTTTTTGCACTTGTGATAGTGTTGAAAAACCACTTTTCGCACTTGTGTTAGGGTTGAAAAACCACTTTTCGCACTTGTGTTAGTGTTGAAAAACCACTTTTCGCACTTGTGTTAGTGTTGAAAAACCACTTTTCGCACTTGTGTTGGTGCAGGAAAGCACTTTTGCACTTGTATTAGTGTGGAAAAATCACTTTTCGCACTTGTGTTAGTGATGAAAAACCACTTTTCGCACTTGTGTTAGTGATGAAAAACCACTTTTCGCACTTATGTTAGTGATGAAAAACCACTTTTCGCACTTGTGTTAGTGTTGAAAAACCACTTTTCGCACTTGTGTTAGTGTTGAAAAACCACTTTTCACACTTGTGTTAGTGTTGAAAAACCACTTTTCGCACTTGTGTTAGTGTTGAAAAACCACTTTTCGCACTTGTGTTAGTGTTGAAAAACCACTTTTCGCACTTGTGTTACTGTTGAAAAACCACTTTTCGCACTTGTGATGGTGCAGGAAACCACTTTTGCACTTGTATTAGTGTGGAAAAACCACTTTTTGCACTTGTGATAGTGTTGAAAAACCACTTTTCGCACTTGTGTTAGTGTTGAAAAACCACTATTCGCACTTGTGTTTGTGTAGGAAACCACTTTTGCACATGTATTAGTGTGGAAAAACCACTTTTCGCACTTGTGTTAGTGTTGAAAAACCACTTTTCGTACTTGTGTTGGTGAAGGAAACCACTTTTGCACTTGTGTTAGTGTTGAAAAACCACTTTTCGCACTTGTGTTAGTGTTGAAAAACCACTTTTCGCACTTGTGTTAGTGTTGAAAAACCACTTTTCGCACTTGTGTTGGTGCAGGAAACCACTTTTGCACTTGTATTAGTGTGGAAAAAACACTTTTTGCACTTGTGATAGTGTTGAAAAACCACTTTTCGCACTTGTGTTAGTGTTGAAAAACCACTTTTCGCACTTGTGTTAGTGTTGAAAAACCACTTTTCGCACTTGTGTTAGTGTTGAAAAACCACTTTTCGCAGTTGTGTTGGTGTAGGAAACCACTTTTGCACTTGTATTAGTGTGGAAAAAACACTTTTCGCACTTGTGTTAGTGTTGAAAAACCACTTTTCGCACTTGTATTAGTGTGGAAAAAACACTTTTTGCACTTGTGATAGTGTTGAAAACCCACTTTTCGCACTTGTGTTAGTGTTGAAAAACCACTTTTCGCACTTGTGTTGGTGCAGGAAACCACTTTTGCACTTGTATTAGTGTGGAAAAACCACTTTTGCACTTGTATTAGTGTGGAAAAACCACTTTTCGCACATGTGTTAGTGTTGAAAAATCACTTTTCGCACTTGTGTTAGTGTTGAAAAACCACTTTTCGCACTTGTGTTGGTGCAGGAAACCACTTTTGCACTTGTATTAGTGTGGAAAAAACACTTTTTGCACTTGTGTTAGTGTTGAAAAACCACTTTTCGCATTTGTGTTGGTGCAGGAAACCACTTTTGCACTTGTATTAGTGTGGAAAAAACACTTTTCGCACTTGTGTTAGTGTTGAAAAACCACTTTTCGCACTTGTGTTAGTGTTGAAAAACCAATTTTCGCACTTGTGTTAGTGTTGAAAAACCACATTTCGCACTTGTGTTGGTGCAGGAAACCACTTTTGCACTTGTATTAGTGTGGAAAAAACACTTTTCGCACTTGTGTTAGTGTTGAAAAACCACTTTTCGCCCTTGTGTTAGTGTTGAAAAACCACTTTTCGCACTTGTGTTGGTACAGGAAACCACTTTTGCACTTGTATTAGTGTGGAAAAAACACTTTTTGCACTTGTGATAGTGTTGAAAAACCACTTTTCGCACTTGTGTTAGTGTAGAAAAACCACTTTTCGCACTTGTGTTGGTGCAGGAAACCACTTTTGCACTTGTATTAGTGTGGAAAAAACACTTTTTGAACTTGTGATAGTGTTGAAAAACCACTTTTCGCACTTGTGTTAGTGTTGAAAAACCACTTTTCGCACTTGTGTTGGTGCAGGAAACCACTTTTGCACTTGTATTAGTGTGGAAAAAACACTTTTTGCACTTGTGATAGTGTTGAAAAACCACTTTTCGCACTTGTGTTAGTGTTGAAAAACCACTTTTTGCACTTGTGTTAGTGTTGAAAAACCACTTTTCGCACTTGTGATATTGTTGAAAAACCACTTTTTGCACTTGTGATAGTGTTGAAAAACCACTTTTCGCACTTGTGTTGGTGCAGGAAACCACTTTTGCACTTGTATTAGTGTGGAAAAAACACTTTTTGCACTTGTGATAGTGTTGAAAAACCACTTTTCGCACTTGTGTTAGTGTTGAAAAACCACTTTTTGCACTTGTATTAGTGTGGAAAAAACACTTTTTGCACTTGTGTTAGTGTTGAAAAACCACTTTTTGCACTTGTGTTAGTGTTGAAAAACCACTTTTCGCACTTGTGATATTGTTGAAAAAACACTTTTTGCACTTGTGTTAGTGTTGAAAAACCACTTTTCGCACTTGTGTTGGTGCAGGAAACCACTTTTGCACTTGTATAAGTGTGGAAAAAACACTTTTTGCACTTGTGATAGTGTTGAAAAACCACTTTTCGCACTTGTGTTAGTGTTGAAAAACCACTTTTTGCACTTGTATTAGTGTGGAAAAAACACTTTTTGCACTTGTGATATTGTTGAAAAACCACTTTTTGCACTTGTGATAGTGTTGAAAAACCACTTTTCGCACTTGTGTTAGTGTTGAAAAACCACTTTTCGCACTTGTGTTAGTGTTGAAAAACCACTATTCGCACTTGTGTTAGTGTTGAAAAACCACTTTTCGCACTTGTGTTAGTGTTGAAAAACTACTTTTCGGATTTGTGTTGGTGCAGGAAACCACTTTTGCACTTGCATTAGTGTGGAAAAAACACTTTTTGCACTTGTGATAGTGTTGAAAAACCACTTCTGCACTTGTATTAGTGTGGAAAACCACTTTTGCACTTGTATTAGTGTGGAAAAACCACTTTTCGCACATGTGTTAGTGTTGAAAAATCACTTTTCGCACTTGTGTTAGTGTTGAAAAACCACTTTTCGCACTTGTGTTGGTGCAGGAAACCACTTTTGCACTTGTATTAGTGTGGAAAAAACACTTTTTGCACTTGTGTTAGTGTTGAAAAACCACTTTTCGCACTTGTGTTAGTGTTGAAAAACCACTTTTCGCATTTGTGTTGGTGCAGGAAACCACTTTTGCACTTGTATTAGTGTGGAAAAAACACTTTTCGCACTTGTGTTAGTGTTGAAAAACCACTTTTCGCACTTGTGTTAGTGTTGAAAAACCAATTTTCGCACTTGTGTTAGTGTTGAAAAACCACATTTCGCACTTGTGTTGGTGCTGGAAACCACTTTTGCACTTGTATTAGTGCGGAAAAAACACTTTTCGCACTTGTGATAGTATTGAAAAACCACTTTTCGCCCTTGTGTTAGTGTTGAAAAACCACTTTTCGCACTTGTGTTGGTACAGGAAACCACTTTTGCACTTGTATTAGTGTGGAGAAAACACTTTTTGCACTTGTGATAGTGTTGAAAAACCACTTTTCGCACTTGTGTTAGTGTTGAAAAACCACTTTTCGCACTTGTGTTGGTGCAGGAAACCACTTTTGTACTTGTATTAGTGTGTAAAAAACACTTTTTGAACTTGTGATAGTGTTGAAAAACCACTTTTCGCACTTGTGTTAGTGTTGAAAAACCACTTTTCGCACTTGTGTTGGTGCAGTAAACCACTTTTGCACTTGTATTAGTGTGGAAAAAACACTTTTTGCACTTGTGATAGTGTTGAAAAACCACTTTTCGCACTTGTGTTAGTGTTGAAAAACTACTTTTCGCACTTGTGTTAGTGTTGAAAAACCACTTTTCGCACTTGTGTTGGTGCAGGAACCCACTTTTGCACTTGTATTGGTGTGGAAAAACCACTTTTCACACTTGTGATGGTGCAGGATACCACTTTTGCACTTGTATTAGTGTGGCAAAAACACTTTTTGCACTTGTGATAGTGTTGAAAAACCACTTTTCGCACTTGTGTTAGTGTTGAAAAACCACTTTTCGCACTTGTGTTGGTGCAGGAAACCACTTTTGCATTTGTATTAGTGTGGAAAAACCACTTTTGCACTTCTATTAGTGTGGAAAAACCACTTTTCGCACATGTGTTAGTGTTGAAAAATCACTTTCGCACTTGTGTTAGTGTTGAAAAACCACTTTTCGCACTTGTGTTGGTGCAGGAAACCACTTTTGCACTTGTATTCGTGTGGAAAAAACACTTTTTGCACTTGTGTTAGTGTTGAAAAACCACTTTTCGCACTTGTGTTAGTGTTGAAAAACCACTTTTCGCATTTGTGTTGGTGCAGGAAACCACTTTTGCACTTGTATTAGTGTGGAAAAAACACTTTTCGCACTTGTGTTAGTGTTGAAAAACCACTTTTCGCACTTGTGTTAGTGTTGAAAAACCAATTTTCGCACTTGTGTTAGTGTTGAAAAACCACATTTCGCACTTGTGTTGGTGCAGGAAACCACTTTTGCACTTGTATTAGTGTGGAAAAAACACTTTTCGCACTTGTGTTAGTGTTGAAAAACCACTTTTCGCCCTTGTGTTAGTGTTGAAAAACCACTTTTCGCACTTGTGTTGGTACAGGAAACCACTTTTGCACTTGTATTAGTGTGGAAAAAACACTTTTTGCACTTGTGATAGTGTTGAAAAACCACTTTTCGCACTTGTGTTAGTGTAGAAAAACCACTTTTCGCACTTGTGTTGGTGCAGGAAACCACTTTTGCACTTGTATTAGTGTGGAAAAAACACTTTTTGAACTTGTGATAGTGTTGAAAAACCACTTTTCGCACTTGTGTTAGTGTTGAAAAACCACTTTTCGCACTTGTGTTGGTGCAGGAAACCACTTTTGCACTTGTATTAGTGTGGAAAAAACACTTTTTGCACGTGTGATAGTGTTGAAAAACCACTTTTCGCACTTGTGTTAGTGTTGAAAAACCACTTTTTGCACTTGTGTTAGTGTTGAAAAACCACTTTTCGCACTTGTGTTGGTGCAGGAAACCACTTTTGAACTTGTGATAGTGTTGAAAAACCACTTTTCGCACTTGTGTTAGTGTTGAAAAACCACTTTTCGCAGTTGTGTTGGTGCAGGAAACCACTTTTGCACTTGTATTAGTGTGGAAAAAACACTTTTTGCACTTGTGATATTGTTGAAAAACCACTTTTTGCACTTGTGATAGTGTTGAAAAACCACTTTTCGCACTTGTGTTAGTGTTGAAAAACCACTTTTCGCACTTGTGTTAGTGTTGAAAAACCACTATTCGCACTTGTGTTAGTGTTGAAAAACCACTTTTCGCACTTGTGTTAGTGTTGAAAAACCACTTTTCGGATTTGTGTTGGTGCAGGAAACCACTTTTGCACTTGCATTAGTGTGGAAAAAACACTTTTTGCACTTGTGATAGTGTTGAAAAACCACTTCTGCACTTGTATTAGTGTGGAAAACCACTTTTGCACTTGTATTAGTGTGGAAAAACCACTTTTCGCACATGTGTTAGTGTTGAAAAATCACTTTTCGCACTTGTGTTAGTGTTGAAAAACCACTTTTCGCACTTGTGTTGGTGCAGGAAACCACTTTTGCACTTGTATTAGTGTGGAAAAAACACTTTTTGCACTTGTGTTAGTGTTGAAAAACCACTTTTCGCACTTGTGTTAGTGTTGAAAAACCACTTTTCGCATTTGTGTTGGTGCAGGAAACCACTTTTGCACTTGTATTAGTGTGGAAAAAACACTTTTCGCACTTGTGTTAGTGTTGAAAAACCACTTTTCGCACTTGTGTTAGTGTTGAAAAACCAATTTTCGCACTTGTGTTAGTGTTGAAAAACCACATTTCGCACTTGTGTTGGTGCTGGAAACCACTTTTGCACTTGTATTAGTGCGGAAAAAACACTTTTCGCACTTGTGATAGTTTTGAAAAACCACTTTTCGCCCTTGTGTTAGTGTTGAAAAACCACTTTTCGCACTTGTGTTGGTACAGGAAACCACTTTTGCACTTGTATTAGTGTGGAGAAAACACTTTTTGCACTTGTGATAGTGTTGAAAAACCACTTTTCGCACTTGTGTTAGTGTTGAAAAACCACTTTTCGCACTTGTGTTGGTGCAGGAAACCACTTTTGTACTTGTATTAGTGTGGAAAAAACACTTTTTGAACTTGTGATAGTGTTGAAAAACCACTTTTCGCACTTGTGTTAGTGTTGAAAAACCACTTTTCGCACTTGTGTTGGTGCAGTAAACCACTTTTGCACTTGTATTAGTGTGGAAAAAACACTTTTTGCACTTGTGATAGTGTTGAAAAACCACTTTTCGCACTTGTGTTAGTGTTGAAAAACTACTTTTCGCACTTGTGTTAGTGTTGAAAAACCACTTTTCGCACTTGTGTTGGTGCAGGAACCCACTTTTGCACTTGTATTGGTGTGGAAAAACCACTTTTCACACTTGTGATGGTGCAGGATACCACTTTTGCACTTGTATTAGTGTGGCAAAAACACTTTTTGCACTTGTGATAGTGTTGAAAAACCACTTTTCGCACTTGTGTTAGTGTTGAAAAACCACTTTTCGCACTTGTGTTGGTGCAGGAAAGCACTTTTGCACTTGTATTAGTGTGGAAAAATCACTTTTCGCACTTGTGTTAGTGATGAAAAACCACTTTTCGCACTTGTGTTAGTGATGAAAAACCACTTTTTGCACTTGTGATAGTGTTGAAAAACCACTTTTCGCACTTGTGTTAGTGTTGAAAAACCACTTTTCGCACTTGTGTTAGTGTTGAAAAACCACTATTCGCACTTGTGTTAGTGTTGAAAAACCACTTTTCACACTTGTGTTAGTGTTGAAAAACCACTTTTCGGATTTGTGTTGGTGCAGGAAACCACTTTTGCACTTGCATTAGTGTGGAAAAAACACTTTTTGCACTTGTGATAGTGTTGAAAAACCACTTCTGCACTTGTATTAGTGTGGAAAACCACTTTTGCACTTGTATTAGTGTGGAAAAACCACTTTTCGCACATGTGTTAGTGTTGAAAAATCACTTTTCGCACTTGTGTTAGTGTTGAAAAACCACTTTTCGCACTTGTGTTGGTGCAGGAAACCACTTTTGCACTTGTATTAGTGTGGAAAAAACACTTTTTGCACTTGTGTTAGTGTTGAAAAACCACTTTTCGCACTTGTGTTAGTGTTGAAAAACCACTATTCGCACTTGTGTTAGTGTTGAAAAACCACTTTTCGCACTTGTGTTAGTGTTGAAAAACCACTTTTCGGATTTGTGTTGGTGCAGGAAACCACTTTTGCACTTGCATTAGTGTGGAAAAAACACTTTTTGCACTTGTGATAGTGTTGAAAAACCACTTTTCGCACTTGTGTTAGTGTTGAAAAACCACTTTTCGCACTTGTGTTAGTGTTGAAAAACCACTTTTCGCACTTGTGTTAGTGTTGAAAAACCACTTTTCGCAGTTGTGTTGGTGTAGGAAACCACTTTTGCACTTGTATTAGTGTGGAAAAAACACTTTTCGCACTTGTGTTAGTGTTGAAAAACCACTTTTCGCACTTGTATTAGTGTGGAAAAAACACTTTTTGCACTTGTCATAGTGTTGAAAACCCACTTTTCGCACTTGTGTTAGTGTTGAAAAACCACTTTTCGCACTTGTGTTGGTGCAGGAAACCACTTTTGCACTTGTATTAGTGTGGAAAAACCACTTTTGCACTTGTATTAGTGTGGAAAAACCACTTTTCGCACATGTGTTAGTGTTGAAAAATCACTTTTCGCACTTGTGTTAGTGTTGAAAAACCACTTTTCGCACTTGTGTTGGTGCAGGAAACCACTTTTGCACTTGT